>NW_010199424.1:0-10880 GCF_000695765.1 Mesitornis unicolor
CAACACCATCTGAGACAAAAAGAAAGCTTCCTTGTACATTTAGGCATTCCTAAAATCAGGCAGAATCTCCACGAAGGATTATTTTCAATCAGTGTGTTGGTCTTCAATGTATAATACTGGCTTAAAATCTCAGCGGAGGCATACAACTTCTGCCGTACAGAGCCATAAAGTTGTTATAACAACTTTGGAGAGATTTCTCCAGGTGACTGTTTGATTGCAAAGCAGGAAAAAAGGATTTGGCTAATAACTTTTCATTTTGTTCATTACAGCCACTTCCACAGCAGCCAATTGTGATGTTAAAATTAGAACTGCAATTTTATATATGGTGATTAAACATAGTGAGCAGTTGCAGTACAAGGAAAGGCAAACATGGTTTCAAAAATACCTGGCAGACACACATACTCTGAGAGCATCAATGCTTTTTCAGAGTAATGGAATACAAAGTTAGGGTCTTAAGCTCACTGTGCAGCACGCAGGGAGAGTTAAGTGCCTCAGGATGGGACTCAAATGCATCAGGTGTGCTGGGCATGGAGGTGGTTAGGGCTAGAGCAGTGAGTCATTCCAAGCAGAGGAGTGCATATGAAATCCTACCCTCCACAGTGATTAGGCAGCAGACTTTGTAAATCCATGCTCCTGGGGACAGAAGCATGCTCTGAAAATGTGTACACTTCATTCTTTTTCACTCTTCTGTTTTTCAGGTAAACTTGAAAGGTGTGTATGCCTATTAATCATAGAATGGTTTGGGTTGGAAAGGACCATAAAGATCATCTAGTCAAACCCCCCTGCCAGAGCACCCAAAGAAAAGTGGAAACCCATATCTTCTCTTCAGTGACACAGGTATCCACACAGAACTTAGCTGTTTCAGTAATCACCAAACAATTAACCAAGACAGTACAACTTCCAATCCCTAAGCATTAATTTCACTAGGGTAAGCACTGAGCTAGGACAGTTCATTGCACCTTTGGTGTTTTGTGGCAAGATAGAATTGCCTCCCTCAAAGGCCAAGAGCAAAGGAGGTACAAAACCAGAAATCATTATATTTGCCACAATAATCTTGATGACAATTCAGAAAAGTGACATTTATTTTGATCTCTCTTCTGATTTTTAAAATAAGGACTGTAGAATTTGCAGTCTAAAATACTGGCAAACTCACAAGCAGTAGCATCTGGGACTGGATCCCTCCTGAATCAAGCATGCTATGGAGGCCCTTGTGCTTGACTACCAAGGAGACATGCAGAATAAGAGACATTTAAACTCCGAAGCAGTTCAGGATCAAGTATAATGTCTGACGACAAGTTTATAAGATGAATGCTGGGACTGGGCCTCGAGGTATCCTCATACAGTGGCATCACCAAAATTCATTTCATACATGGACAAGTCTGAAGAATTCATGTGATCCACATTTCATTATTCATCTAGGGAGCTGAGGCAATAATGCTACACTTGAGGATGAGGTTTGCTTTTTCAGACCATACATCTTACAAATTCAGCTTTTGGGGAACACACTCACATAGGATTTTATATAGTCTTTGGACAGGCAGTTAAGTCTTCCAAAGTAGCACTCTCAATCCATTTATTCTCAGAAAACATGAATCATTAGACTTCATTAGTGTTCAAATGAGCAGTCTGCAAGCCATGACTAATTGGCAACATGTTGCCTTTAAGTCCTCCTTGCACTGCTTGTGGCAATGGGAAATTGAAAAGTTACGAATGAGGCTAACAAAGAGCAAACCACAGAATTATGTGTATGAAGATTACCACTCAGTTTTGTTGTCTTTTGTTTTAATGATTTAATTGAGAAAAAAATATAAAAAAACACAAAAAACCCCCAAAAAACCCAGAACTAATACACCATCTTTTAAGGCAACATAAGTAGCAGAATCCTAAATATCTTACTGTGTCCTAGCCATGAGAGACTGAATAGGAGACAAGGCAAGCCAGCACAAGCACATTTGTTATGAGGGAAGATTAGTGTTATAACTGAAGATATGCCTCATGTAACCTTGGGTATAGTTGATGTATAAGGTGACTCTATGATAATTATAGTTGCAAAAACAGTAGCTTGAGGCCTTGTTCAATAAAGGTGGATGTGAGAGGCAATGAAACTCAGCACCCAATACTTGCACTTTTCTGCCCTTTTCTCTATAAAAGGAAAAAGAAGATAAACCATTTTCTGCATTTTCCTTTTTCTTCCCAAGCCAAAACCAGCATAAAGACAGGGGTTTATCACATTGTCATAAAGATTTCCATAAGCAAGGGCAAAATCACACTGGTCACAAGAGTTTTCACACTAACAACTCAAAGAACTTATTATCAACATTAATGTCATTAAGCATGACCAAATTTGGCAACCGTAACATTACTGAATTTTAATAGCTAAAACACAACAATTTGAAAAGATCATGTGAAATTTGCTAGGCAAAAATAGTTTCTTAAACTTCTGTCTCTATAGCCAAGTTTCTTCTAGACTGGTCTGATTACAGTCTGTAATCAGTAATTCTGACCTCCTGTACCAATATCCACAAATAACATACAGGATCTTTATATAACAATAAACTATTGGTTCTGGACCTTCCTTTTCTTTCAGATTTGCAAATAATATTTTTTTTTAACTTCTCACAATCAACTAGAATAACGCAAAACAGGTGCAGGGCAAAAACAACTGAAGAGTAAAAAGTCACAGGAGAAAAAATTTCAAAGCAGGCTCCTTATGTAGCACCCACCTATGCATGTCAACCACATTTCTGCATGAGAATCTTGATGCAATGTGAGAGAATGCAACTACATTTATCTGAAACATAAGAGCCCCATCAGCAATAGACTGAGCCACAGAAATGACTGAAGATTGTTTTAGATAATTCTAAATATATACATAGATACATGCATGTGTGTGGATATACATATATAAGTAGGTACACACCAGAGAGAATCAGCACCTTAGTCATCATACCTCTTTTTATTTGATTTTAATTTTGCTAATAAGGGCTAAAAATAATTCTGATCTTCTCTATCATTTGCTCAGTCACTCTGTTTTTCTCAGCAGCATTCAGAGCCTTCAAAGAATCAATAAAAATGTGCTTACCTAAACAAATCTTTGGATTGATTGTTTAAATTAAACAATAGACATTAGGAAAATAATCTCTTTAGCATAAGTATGATTTTATAGCAAAAAAACCCATTATTATCAGTGATGCAAGTTTATCCCACTTTCCCAGAACTGATCTTTTCCTTCTAGCTACAGATATTCTTAAACAGAATACCGGATCCAGTTTAGGAGTTTGTTTAGAAATGCAAAACCCAGCATCCAGCTTTTGATTTGTAACTGTAGACTATTTCAAACTGAGACCATCATCACTCTTTTACAAGCTTTTATTTTCAAAAGGGTTACGACAAAGAACTTTCTCTGTTTCATAAAACAAGTTAAATCTTTTTTTAATGTCAAGGTGTCAATGTTTAATAATGAATACAAAGTCATAGCTCCCAAGCACTTCATGCAATACTTTGGGCTGTTGAACTGAAGATCTTTCACTCCCCAGCCACACATATTCTTGTTTGCTTATCTGAATACTGAACTATTTAAACAAACCTTTCAGAAGTTGTGCCACTAATCTTTTTACTTTCAGGAAGTGAACCGACATAATGAATCCACATCCTGATACATATTGTGCCCTTACAGTAGCTTAATTATAAATAATCACAGAAGTTTCCTAGCTTAGCATTGTAGCATAATACAAACAAAGCTCATAGTCTTTATACTGCTGATCCTTCCGAAGCTTATTAATCAGCTTGTGACAGGCTGTCTATAGGATAACAAAGTAGTAATGGACATCTACAAAATAAAGGAAGATGAGGCCTACACTTCACTGGGAAAATGTTTTCCTTTGAGAATTAGGAGCGGAATGTGTCACAGCTTAGCACAGAGTTCAGAAACAGCAAGCTACTCATCTCCCAAAAAGAAATGAAATCAAAGCAAGACAAGAAATCAAAGTAAATCTGGATTTGCAACTACATTTAGGAATTACAACACAGAGAGCCAAGAAGAGATTCTGAAAGACTGGAAAGGTGCAATTGTGGAACTATTTTTCAGTAAAAGGACGCAAACAAACAAAAAACAAACCACAAAACACCACCACAGGTTTAGACTCAGTTACGTAAGTTTTCTATAGCTATAAGCCTTGAATGTGATGAGAAGGAAAAGGAAATGTCTTATTACAAGTCTATGCTTAAGACCTGTGCAATGTTTTCCTCTTCTCAGTGTAATCCTAGGACCAAACCTTCTTATGCCAACTATAGATTGTTCCAGCAGTAATTTTGTATGCATTTATTAGCGCTTTTCCAACACTGCTTGGAGGTCTCATAGACTGCAGTGATGACATCTATTTGCCCTGACACTAAGATTCTGCTTTTGGTATCTGTGCTAACTAAGGCTAAAGGAAATAGGTGTGTTTCCAAATCACTAATTTCAATTAAAACATAACTATCCCTTGTTTTATAGGCCTTATTTTTGTGTTAAACTTAACTGATGCCAGGAGGAACCATGCAGCAAGATCTACAAGTGCCCAGAAACTGCTCTAGAGGCATGGAGTACTGAGAATACCAAGAACTGAGACAGATGCTGTTCTGGTCACAGCACTAGAGGCATCAAATACCAAGAATGCTACTGCACACTTGAGAATTAGGCCCTTAGAACAGCTTTTATTATATGAGGATTTGTACTTCAGTGCTTACTTTTCCATAAACATATCAACTTCTTCAATAGAGCATAATTAAGCTTTTTCTGGTTTTAAAGGCCAATAAATATTTTATTTCAATTTTGAAATTATGTAAAGGTGCTTTTATTTTTGAAACTCCTTGGTTTACGAGTTTGTTCTTCAATCTATGCCCAAGAGCTGCTGTTGCTGAATTTGTATGAGTTATGCTATCCCTTCAAATAAGTAATTAAGTAACTGCTGCCAAAACAGCATTCAGGGGAAAGCAGGTTAATTTACCACATAAGAAAGCTTTCCTTCTGCTATAATAGGACAGCAACATGAAGAAAAACTTTGAAGCAAGAGAGAATGAAATTAAGAAGTGAATTTAAGACTATGGGAATAATAGTACAAAGCAACAAATTTTAGCATGACCAGTTTTGAACCATGGCAGACGGTGCTACTTCATAGAGGGCCTCAAGCCACACTGGTCAAAGGGACTGGAGAGAAAGTAATCCCAGGGCTTTCCAAGGTGGCTGCTGAGAAACACACCAGCAAACTGGTCTTGCAGAGCACATTCAATGCTACCTTTCAGAAACAAACTGAAGCAATCACTCTGGCAAACAGCATACCAGAATAACCAACTCCAGTCTTATAGAAATTATAGGTATGGTAAAACCAATCAGAAGGACCACATTTAGGTGGTCAAAGAAGCTTGAAAACAACTTTCTAGAATATTTGAAAAGCTGCAATAGTCAGAAAAGTACAATAGTATAATGTGAGTATTTTGGAGTACACTAAAAATGATTGTCAAGAACTAACCAAAAAGTGACAAAGTTATCATATTTTCAGTGAAATAAGATAGTTTTCAATCAATATAACCTTTAAAGAAGAAAAGTCATATTCAGACAGGCAACCACTTAGCATCTAATTTCCTTGAGGAAGCTTTCAAATGAGAAACATAAAAACAAGATTTGTGTAAAGTCAGGCACAGAGGAAAATGCAAAGTGCAGCTCAAAATTCAGTGCTGCAATGGAACACTTCAAGCCAGGTTTGTGGGTCACAGAATAACAAAGGCAAAGGGATTAATGAATCAAAAGGTGATTCTTTGGGTTGTCAGAACTGTGAACAGAATCAAAGATTATCATTAATGGGGCATTAGTGTCACACAAATATAACCCCACAAATGGTATGACATTTTCCAGAGGAAGTCAAGAGGAGACATGCCAACAAGCTATGTGTCAGAAGGAAATTTAGCAGCACTGTTGTCCAGTGGGTTGGACCATACAGAAAACAGACATCAGATAAGCTACTAGAAATTGTACCATAAAGAAAAATATCTCTAATCAGGAAAAAGAGATCAGTGTATATCACAGTCCTCCTCATTCAGCATAGTAAAGATGACAAACCAAAAGTGATTTCCCAAAGAAGCAAACATTAAGTCTGCCTATCATGTAAGGAGAGAGAGGAGGAGAGAAGGAAGAGATGGCAACCAAAGCTACCCATTTGCTTCTCAAACCACCTTCAGAAAAAGCAGCTGCAAATAGCAATAAACCAGCCTAAGGGGACACGAAGGAACAGATTCTGTAGCAGTGAAGGAAGCTGCAGCAATAGCTGCAAGGTGCAAAATTGAAACATTTTGGTAACTAAGCAAGATCCTACCTGACAGGTCTATTTTACCTGTGGGGCTGCAAAAGCCACAGAAGAAAAAAGACTTCAACTCTTTTCTACAGAAATCACCAATAGGGTAAAAAAAAATAAAAAAAAAAAAAAGGAATTAAAAAAAAAATTACAAGCAGTGAGACAGAACACCGATAAAAATTACACAAAACCAAAATGCCACCAAACACAGCCATTATTTATGCTGATAATACATTTGGCTGGATATTTTAAACACCTTACACCTTAACCAATAAATTGAGCTAGTATTAAAACACAAGGCTTTGTGTTCAGAAAAACATCAATGCTTGTAAGGTACACTATAGGTTTGGGGGTTTTTTTACATATTTTATTTTTCTTCAGGAGACCATGCAGATTCAAGGGAGGAGTATATGAAAGAGAGAGAATATCTGATTTTTTCAGAACTAAATATATTTTCTCAAATCCAAAGTATACTGCACGGCAAAGTGACAGCCTGGCCTTTCTAGTCTGGGTCTGTTCCCTAGACCTTCACTCTTTCATTCCATATTATTGATCCAACACTAAACAGAAGTGAACAAATGATTATGAAAAAACAGCTAAGAACAACAAAAACAATAAAAAGTTTTTTTTTCTGTCAGAACATGCAGATCATAGTTAGAATAAATATACAGGTTTAGTCTCCTGCAGCTTTAACCTAACTCTAAAGCTATATTAAAATACTTATATTCATTCTTTATGTAATGAACTGAACTTGCTGATGTTAGATCAAAGGCAAAAAACTAGACTGTATACTACAGTTTTGCTGTTTTCTCAAACAGTAGAAATACAAGACAAAGATGAAAAAGAACAGCTAATCACCTTTTAAGAAAGTGAATACTGGATAGAAGTAAATTTCAAACTGATGGAAAGGCAGGTTAAGCTATATAAATCAATTTCATACATTTAAGTAGAAGATGGAAAGAAGGGAAAGGAAGGTCCTATGAAATCTTGCAGTGCATTTACAGTATAGGATGGGCATTTCATACCATAACTCAGCCTGGGAGTTTTCTGAAATTTTCAATTTAAATTCTGTGAACCAAACTGCTGCTATTAACAGCAATCTAATGCTAACGTCTCCCCTGGGCTATAACTGAAATAATGGACTGGACATCAGGGTCAGATTTTTTTCAACTGTGTGAAAGAACTTTTGTCACTAAATTCTTCTGCCTTAGACGACAGTCCCCTGCTGCACTGCAACATAAATTTCCTCTAAGTTTAAGGGTGAATATACAACCACATTCCAAGTCTAAGCCTGCTCTACCTTGTGCATGTATGCATCCGTCTACACACAGAGAGGCGCTGTCTAATTAGGAGGCATGGTACTGCTGAGCTGTTTCAACTCCCCATGCATTTTCTTCCCCAGCAGCAGCCACAGAGCTTCAGGAAGGCCACATCAAGAATAGCAGAGCTCCTGCTGACTGCTGGTATCAAGGGAAGGATTTGCAGAACTAAAAGGTCTGCCTGCCTCCAAATTCACCAGACGTTCTCTCAAATGAGGAGAAACTTCACATGAAATTGTGCCTGAAGGTCAGTCCTGCTGCGTCTTCTTCCTATTCAGGAGCTCCTGGGCATTCCTACAGTGAAAGCTAGTGAAACTTCCTTACGGGCTCAGCTAACTCCCAAAAGCAAGACCAGAATGTCATCAAGTTTGCACCTTATATAATAAGACCCCAAGAGGTGTTTCCCCTCACACACTTCGCCTATTAAAAGTACAACACAAGTACAGGAAGTCTATAAAATCCCTCCAATCCCAGGAGATAAGAGAGGAAAGTAAAGAAAAAATAATATTATGATGGTGAATTGTGGGCCAAGAAGCCAAAGACTCTAGTTCTCTGGTGCATTGGGTCATATTCCAGTGGGAGAAAAGCCTGTTCAAGTGGGACTGCCTGCATCTCACAGATAGAAGTAGCTAATCTTCTTAGCCAAAGACTAGTTTAAATGCCGTTTTCATTGCTCAAACTAATAATACATGGAAATTGTGCAGTGAAGGAAAAAGTAGCACAAACTCATTGTACTGGAACGAAAACTACAAGGAATGTAAAAAAACCCAAAACCAACAACAACAACAAACAACAAAATCCGAAAACCACCACGCACACATTTTTTTATCAAACTTTTTTTTGTCAAATGTTTATATGCCCATGCGCCAGAGCTCTGGGTAACATGAAGGTTTAGAAAACTGAGACTCTAACAAAAATAAATTTGATTCTGTGGCCAGTATATTAACGTCTGTGATTACTCAAATAACTTAAGTGTTAAAAAAAACACCAGTTATAACCTGCATCGAGCTGTGAAATTCTGTATTAACAAGAATTTTAATGAGTAAGAGGCAGCTAATAAAGCCTGGTTTCCTATAGATAGATGTGTCCTAGGCTTCTACACACACACACACACACACACACACACATACAAACACACACTGCAGCTCCTACTTTTAAGGCCTCACACTGCCTCTGCATTTTCTCAACATTCTTTCTGCTACTTTTTCAAAACTCTCTTCTCAGTGCAATGCAGTCAGCCTTCCTTAGACAGCAGCTGGAAAAGAAGCACCACATACCAAGGCTGCCTCAAAGGTCTCTGTGCTCACGCTGCAGCTTCTCCTTTGTTCATCTGGATCCGTCTCCTCAGCAGCTCATTTTCACAGAAAAGTATAGAAGCTCATAATTTTGTGGAAATCCTTATATTTTTGTTTGCAATTCATCAGAAATTCTTAAGAGGAACTGACAATGCAATCACATCAGTCTTGTTTCAGAAGGAAACCAAAGGCTAGGAACATCACTGATTCTCTTGAACAGCAGCAGTCTGTTAATTCAGTTATAGGATTTTGAATATGTATGGATCTCTGGGACAATAAAAAAAAATCTCAGGGTAGGCTCTTTAATACTTAACTACAAGAGTTTGAGAACTAAAGGAGTTTTCTCTCTCTAACACATGAACTTGCCCTATATTAATATGCCCACAAAGTGAGTAATACATCATGATCAGGGTACCTATAATTTTCTTAAGAAAATTGAGATGCTGCATCCAAAGCAAAATTTCTCTGTTTTGAATGTCATTACAATCTAATCACTGGATCACCTGCAGCAGTTACTTGCTAGAAGTCAGCAATTATGCCTAGATTACATTAAATATGTAGAAACAGAGGATATTCCAAGGAAGCACTAACATTTATACTTTGTTTCTGGTAGAGGCTTATTTCCAGAGTTAAAGAAAATTGCAAACAAAGCAGGCTGTAAAAGAATGTAAATGGCACAATGAAAGAAAGACAAATCTCCAAAATGGAGAAAGAGTTCCACAGATAAAGAGAGATTACGAGTTTGGTCAAAATCCTTATTCTGGATAAATGTTTATGGTAATACGGCAATCAGGAAAAGAGAGAGATGACAATGGAAAATAGGAGAAACAGCAGTCTATACAAATTAGATGCTTTTGCTGCTAAGAAACTCACACAGAGAGGTAAACAGTCAATGGATATACTGAAACAGAAGAGAAAAACTGAACTGCAAACCATGCCCTCCATTTCACACTACCTGGATACCAGCAGAAATGCTTCAGAGCACGGAATAAAAAATATAACTGGTCCTTTGCAACATATTGTAGATACTATTATATGATTCTTTTCCACTTTGTTTAGTTGCCTTGAATACACATTGAAGGGGAATGGGGATAAAATGAATCCAGAAAAAACTGATATTGAAATATTTCCCATACAGCACAGCAACTGCCCAGTATTATACCTTTACACCTTTATGACCCACTGTCAGATGCACAGAATATTACTGACACTTTTTAACTGAAATACCAAAGGTTCAAACAGATTCCACACCACAGACTGGAGATCAAAGCTACACCTGCAGCCTCCAGCCCATGTTCAGGCTGTCACTCCACCAAGTAAGGACTTGCTGGCATACAGAGGTTACTCACAGGGAAGCTTTTCACTGGAGAATCTGAGGAATGAGTGTCTGCATCTGTCCTATTATGAATGTGTGTTCAGAAAACAGTTTGCTGGTTGTGTCACCTAGCATACCTCAGTGAAGGTCCTTCAAGACGACATAAGTGTTTGCAGACTAAAACAACTTGCTCTTTCTACAGATCCAAAATGCTCCCATTAAAAAATCATTAATTTTGTTACAGTAAGAGATAATTAAATCATTCAGCACTTGAAGGCAGCCAACTGAGAACAGAATCTCCCTTCCTGTTGCTGATCATAAGTAAATCAAAATTTGTCAGGATGGGGAACGAAAAGTACACTCTGTTTATATAGGGTACAGAAACAAGGCAAGTCGCCTTCAGACTGGGACTCTTCTCAACCTCTAAGTCTTCCCTATTTCACATTGTTGCAGGCCACCAATGACATGACTTAATCAGTTAAATCAAAAAGACAGTATAATTATGTCGTACTTTATAAAGCTGCTCTATCACCTGATGCCTACTCCCCACCAGGGAAGAGGGGGTCAGAAAAAGGAAAGGCAATTCATAGGTTGGAATAGAAATAGATTTAATAAAATAATA
>NW_010199425.1:0-13047 GCF_000695765.1 Mesitornis unicolor
TCTCTCTGACCCTTAAACAGAGACAGATATACCTCAACTATCTTACATGATTGTACTTATGAACACTATAGAACATTGAGTGAAAGGATTATTGAGGAACCAAATCAGACCTAAAAGCTCATTAAATATAAGAGTAATGTAAGACAGGGAATTAATCTAAGCACTTAGGGAGAGATGAGAATGATATTTTCATTTCATGGTAAAGCTGAGAGATGATATTAACACTTTATTTCAAATATCAGACATTTTTCTCATCTCTGACTCATTAAAATAAGCCTTGTGGGTATTTAATTAGTTTTCATTTTTAGAACTAAGATTCTTCAGCAAATTTCTTTAGGATAGTCTAGTTACTAGTCTTGTAGACAGCCTGATTATGATACTACTATTGTAGAAGCTCACTGACTTCATTGCTGCAGTAGAGAATCGGTGCTTTACTCCAGCATCATATTTCATACATCTGACACTATCTAAAGTGTTGATGGTGTTGTTTGGTTTGTTAACTGTTTGTAAAATTTAGTTTTATTGTTGTTTTTTTTTATTGTACAAATTAATGTTTGTGCAATGATGTAACATGTCACTTCCTATCAAATGTAGATCTTGAAAAAAAAAATCAAAGCCAACGTATTTTGAAGTTATTTTAGTCATTCTGTATTTTTGTAGTAGTCATAGTTAAAAATAATGTACAAGTTTTGAATAGATATACAGAGAATTGGTGAGTTAATTTTTAAGTAATCATTTTAAACTATATGTCAACTCCACAAACCTGGACGCCACTTCAGAACTTCTCTGCACTGTGTTTAACTAAATATGATCCCCAAAAATCATACAATTAGCCAGGCATGGCATGACATGGCTTTGCAATCACACACACCTTTTCAGACACAGATAGGTTTGGATGAATCACCATAACTGTATGTAACTCAGAATGCATACTGTCTTGCAGAACACTCGTCTGTGGAGATTTACTAGCCATGTGATCTATTTACCCACTTCTGAATTGCAAATACAATATAACAAAGTCCTTCAGCAGGTCTCAGGATTGTGTCTTGAAGAGCTGTTAAAGATTTACTGCTCCTGGTTGTTGACTTACACAAGAAATAAATGTAGTCTATTTATACATCATTCCTTCTCTATGTGTACATAACCTGACATTCAGACTATATTGGCAGATTCATATATGACCATATTAAAAATTGGTGACAGTTAGCTTTGGTGGAAGCAAACATAATCAGACATCAGCTGCAACACCCATAATTCACAGCTTAGCTGCATTCCAAAAGCTATAGACAGATGCTTTGTCTATTCACCTAAACAAGCCTGTTTTAGTGATTTTATTATGACACACACAAGCATAAAAAACAGGGTTTCCATGGCAAGGTCCTTGCTAGCAGAGAGGCTGCAGGGGTGGCTTCAGTGAGAATGCACCAGCAGCTCCTACCACATTAGACAAACCCAGTTCCAGCTGGCTCCAAGACAGACCTGCCATTGTCCAAAACTGAGACAGAGACAGGTAGCACCTCTGTGGTAATACATTTATGAATGGGTTAAAAATGCTGTGTAACAGCAACTGGAAAGAAGAATGGGATAAACAACTATGCACACACCAGGTTTTGTATATATGAAAATATTGAACATTAGACGAAGAGCAGTTTCATACTGTTATTCCTCAGAAAGTTTCAAATTCAAATGCATGTTTCATTGAAGAAATATTCCTGATTTTTATTTTTCTTCTTTTCTTTTTTTCTTATATTTCAATTCTACTTTTTTCATTTTTCAGTTTTTCTATCAGTTGCTAATATAAATGGGGATGTCCTGGAGTTTTTTCTTTTCATTGTTGACAATTTCTCTAAAGCTTGTTCTACATATTTTGCAAAATTTTACAGTAGAAATTATACAGTTCAATTGTTGCTTTCATTTACTTCTTATCCTAAACTGAATAGTTTTGAAAAGTTAGTGGTAAATAAAGGGAAAAAAAGGAAAAAATATAACATTAAGTCCTCTTAAACAAGCCTGAAGTTGTATTGTGAAAGTGGAAAAAAAGAATCTATAAGTATAAATGATAAATTATGACAAAAACAAAAACATAGTGGAATGAATAAGACAATGAATTTTAGTTTTTAATTAAATCCTGTAATATTCAAGTATTTTGAAAGAAGCCTTTTCAACAGAGAAAAACCCCCAAACATATAAAACAACCCACAGTATGTCTGAATATAAAATATCATTAACTATGTCACAGAAAGAGAAATATATTGAATGTACTAATATAATGTGCAGATATGGGAAGGCAAAGCATGAGAAAATGAAAAATTTTTAATTATCATTCTGTGACCAAATTAGTCATTTGCTTTTGACTTCTAATCAGACTTCTTTATTATTGCCTGCCCTCACAGTTTTAACATCTTGTAAATCTTCTTTCCAATAGCCTCAGGGGGGTAGTAAATTATGCTATGTCCATACTTGCTCAAAGCAAATCCATCTAATTCAGCATTTCATCTCTGAAAGTGACAATACCTAGATATCTGCAGTGGATACTTTGACTCTGAGAGTCTGGGTTTGTTCATCTTTAAAAAGAAAGCTAAAAGAAATCCTATTGATGCCTTCATGCGATGGTAAAAAGGGCACCGGGCCAGGCTTTTTTGTAAGGCGCACAATAACAGTACAAAAAGCAGCAGATATATTTTGGAAGATGGAAAATTCCAATCAGATATAAATAAAAGGTTTGTTTCTTTGTTTATTTTTCTTTTTTTTGTATTATGAGGATAGTTAAACAGCAGATAACAGCTTGCCCACAACGGTTATAAAATATTCATTCTCAAAGAAAATAAAACACTGAGTAAAAAAATTCTTGGGTTATCTGGTCTAACAGGAGCTGCTATTTTATGAATCTGCTTTTATGATTAATCAGGGAGTTCTACAGGTCTACCACCGAGCAGTGAAGAACCATTTTATTTCATTTTTTTCAACTTTTCTCCAAACAGTTTCATTTCAAGCCTCTAGATTTTCTGTCATAACAAACAACTTGTATTGATCCCTTTTGTAATTCCTAATATTCTTCTAAGATACATTTTTTGAAGGCTGAAGCATCCTGGCTTTGTAGCACCGAATGTTAGGTACATCTTAAGTTCGATCTGTCTCTTTAACTTACGGTTTAGTGTTTATTTTCAGCACACCTCTATTATTCTGTCTTGACAGTCAGTTTCTTCTTGAACTTTTCTCTGTTAGTTTCATGAATGACAATATCACCTTTATCCTTTTGGAATGTATATTATCTTCTCACCTTTGTACAACAAGATTTTTTTCCCTTTCCTGAACTTTCTATTATCTTTTAGTTCAAGTCAAGTTCTTTCCCAGGTCTAGTTAGGATATCCTTCATAGATTAATAAACAAATACTAGAACAATATAAATCTGAAAGAAATATTCTACTTTTATATTTTTCTAAAGTGAACCTGACCTCAACCAGTGTTCCTCCCTCTACTGAAACCGTTGTATGAACTATGAATGTTTGCTAACTGACATGTATCCAATATTCTCTTTTGTTCAGAATTTATTAGTTATCTAGGAACTATGTCCAACAGTTTTTCTGATACAACAAATAAGTCTGAACTTCATCTTAAATTTAGTCATCTCTTAGTCATTGAAGGTCTTATGTTGAAAACTCTGAAAATGTGAAATGGGATTATACTGTCACAATTCTGCTTATCAAATAAGAATGTCATATAGATTTTTTTTTTGAGACAAACATGTAATCGTTACTGTCTCTATGTAGTTCTGTTTTTAGCAAAATGTACAAAGAAGATTAACAACTAGCTAAATAATTAAGAAAACTTAATGTTATTCATTGAACCAAAACCTCTAGTTTTTCACTGCAGAGTTGATAGCAGTTTTATGGAAAAAATACGCAGAGGAAAAAATTAAGATAAGGTTCCTTTTGTTTACTGAATGGAACAAGAATCAGTACTATGTGCAGTTATGCGACAGATACTGAAGACACAGAAATAGAAAGATCTTTGGATTATATTAAACTATAATAAACTATTAATAGGAAGTGTGCAGAAAAGGAAACATATGACTTTCAGAAAGACAGCTTGGCTGACGGATCAAATTTTTATGTCAGTAAGTATGTCAGATGCTGTTTCTTTCTAATAGGTTGGCTCATTCTCTCTTTTTCACTCTCTTTCAATAAAATAATATAAAACCATAGACATATAATTTAAAAAGTATAAATAATAATAATACCAAATTTAATCCATAAATACCTTATCAAAACCTCCTAAAATAACATTCACAAGATTAATTTTTTTCACTCATTCCAAAATGAAACAAAGAAGTTAGGCGTTTTTGGTCATAAAAAAGCTCAAAGCTGTTTTTGATTGTTATGAAGATAGCAGAATCAACCACTGTCATGAAGAAAGCATATCAGAGATCAGAATATGCCAGAGGCTGAGGACATTTAGAATAAGGTGAAAATTTAGTTCTATTTCATTTTAAATCTGAAGAAGAACATTGATTCAAAATCTGCTACTCCAGATTGCCTCAGTGTAAGTAGACAAAATAGATCTAATATATAGTATCCATCAAATCTAGCTTTAGATGTGAACATACTATAGGCATCCAATCACTGGGAAAAAATAACCCTTCATAATGAGATTCACCTGACTATTTTAGTTCTTTGCACAGATGTCTATATGAACACAGCAGCTGTCTGCATTTGGTCAGATGAATGCCACTTAAAATGTTGGTTACAATATGACTGGATTTGGAGGCTTTAAAAACACCAACAAATTTTCTTAGTGAATATCCTCCCAATATTGTAAGATAAAACTATTATACTGTCTACATTATCTCTGTTTATAGTAAACTATGAAATTTTTAAATGTGAGTTGTTGGTTTTTTTTCTGTTTATAGTATCATAAATGGTTCTTATTTAAAACAACTGTCTTCTCCAGGGAGTGTCTGGACGGCACTCTTAGTCATATGGTTTGGTTGTAGGTAGTCCTGCAAGGAGCAGGGAGTTGAACTCAGTGATCCTTATGGGTCTCTTCCATCTTGAGATATTCTGTGATTCTATGATGCCTTTCCTCTGAGTTTTGTGCATTATATTTCACCTACTATCATAAAGAAAGATCATGTGGTAGTCTGTGTGCAGGACAGTAGGATCTGACTAAAAATTTTCTAAAGATAGTGACTGCATCCTCAGCAATTTTAAAGCAAGGTAGTTCTCCAATTATACACAGGCATTTTCTATATAAAAATTCCTGTTCTAAGTGGCTACATCAGCAATGATTAATGTTTTACCTTGGGGAGTGATCCCTTGTCCTGGACCAAATTGTGAACCCTCGCTCACATTCTACCAAATCTCACCTGACTATGAATGTAAGATGGTACCCAACAACACTTAAGACAACTTTTTTCAACAAATTCCCTTTCCAATTCAAAGTTTCTGAAAAACTCTGCAGTTCACCTAAGAGTTTGCTGGTTTGGTTGGTTTTTATGTTGCTGTTTGTTTCTATGTACTATGAAACTACGACTTGTAAAACCTGGCTTAAAGCATAAAGGTATATTTTCAGGTGTAAATACCACTGGGATAACATTGGAAGATGTTACACAGAAGACAGATACATTTTTGGTTTTATTGTCAGTTTGGAGTATTATAAATTCTCTTCATTGAACTGAATCCAGTATATGCTTCAGGAGGAAAAGGCTGGCATCCTCCACACAGAAATACAGGAGTGAATTATAATTAATGAAGTGTATCATAGAACTGTGATACAAGACTGATTTGGAGAGTTTAATTATGAGATTATAGAGATATCAAAGAATAATAAATAAATTTATAACTAAAATGACAGGGTGGGTTATTTTCTTTATCATTGAAGAAAAAAACCAACAAAACCACAAACCTTTAAAAAAACCCCTTACTGATATCTTAAAATACTCAAAGACTATAGAGTTATGCTTATAAATAGTTTTTGTTTTCTCTTAATTTTCTCTTTGGCATATGTGATTATTTGCTACTATTACCTTTTTTTTAAGATATGCTACTACTCCTCATATTTTTTATATAAGTTTACTCAGACTTGTTGATTCTGCAACAGATGACTATATCTACACTGTAGAAATTTTTATGTTTCCTGTATTTTTTGATAACTGTAGTGAAGTCTTGTCTTAAAACAGTTTATAATATTAGTTATTTAAAATTTTTTGGGTTTTTATATTCTGTTTTATTTGAAGAGAAATTTTGCATCTAATCAGGCCCTATTTTGTGACTTGTGAAAAGTACAATTTTAGCAGAAATCCTTCTTTTATAAACAGAATGGAAAACTAAAGTAGTGTTCTGTGTAGAATTATCTTTCACACTAGGAATTTATTTTAAAATGAGGTGATGAGAAACTATATAATTCAATTCTGTGATACTAATTAATGACATAAAACTTTGTTAGAATCATGCCTTGAATACTCATTTGCTAAAAAATTAGCTATAAATTTACTACCTTTTAACCTTTTAGTTTAATATCTTCACAGCTTGGTAAGTTGCAACAGATATTTTGAGTAGTTTATGTTGAAGTAGAAATTAATAAATTGTTAAATTATTCAGAGTTTTTTTCCATTTCTGGAATATCATTATCCCCACTTGCAGTTAGTGTAATCTAAATTTAATTTGATAGGAACATTAGAATTAACCTGTCCTTTGACTTGCGTAGAAAAATGTTTTAGTTTTACATGTCAATGTACTGTATTTGATTCTCTTACGGGTAACTATATTATCAACATCCTCAGTTGAAAAAAAAAAACATTCTGTCATAGTTTCTCCTCAGATTTTACAATCTAGCTGCATTCTTTTAGTCCTTGCACATCATCACCCATAAATAATGATCCTGCAGACAGGACTACAATTCCATGTCTTCAAATTATACCCTAAGGCTATGATCCTCTAAACTGATTCTGGTGTGAACTGAAGTCATCTTGCAGGAAGCACAGAGAAATACAGCAGGTCAACTCCAAATAAATTATCTCAGAATCTTATCCTGTATTTTGCTTTGCTGTTTTTTCCTGTGTGTGGTTTTGTTTTGTTTTGTTTGTTTCTTTTTTTTTTCTCTTTTCAGAGGGACTGAATTCTGTATGATTAGATATTTACTGAATGATATTCCTGATTTTCCATTCATGGAATAATGGAAAAAGCTTACTTTACAATTCATTAGTAAGTATTTATATGTATGATGTCAATCCCCATGACTAAAGGACTGAAAATATTCAAAGGAGAAGAAAAATCTCCAGAAGGGAAATCTACCCTCCAGGAAGACCTGGACAGACTGGACGAGTGGACTAGCAGGAACTGTATGCATTTCAACAAGGACAAATGTAAAGTCTTGCATCTGGGAATACATAGTCCAAGAATGCAGCTAAGAATGGGTTCCACCTGGCTAGAGAGCAGCACTGTGGAAAGGGACCTGGGAATCTTGGTGGATGACAAGCTCAACATCAGCGAACAGTGTGCTGCAGCTGTGAAGAAAGCTGACAGGATGCTGGGTTGCATTAAAAAGGGCATCACCAGCAGAGATAAAGAAGTCATTATCCCTCTCTACCCAGCACTGGTCAGACCACACCTTGAGTACTGTGCTCAATTTTGATCCCCGATATACAAAAAAGATGTGGACAGGTTGAAAAGGGTCCAGAGAAGGGCGATGAGGGTGATCAGAGGACTGGAAAACCTGTCATATGAAGCAAGGCTGAGAAAACTGGGTCTGTTCAGCCTTGGGAAGAGAAGGCTTAGGGGAGACCTTACTACCAGGTACCAGTACATAAAGGGTGGCTACCAAGAAGATGGAGACTCCTTTTTCACAAGGAGTCACATGGAAAAGATGAGGGGTAATGAACATGGTAAGTTGCTTCTGGAGAGATTCTGACTGAACTCCAGAAGAATTTTTTTTATCATGAGATCAATCAGACATTGGAATAATCTCCCAGGGGAAGTGATGGGTTCCCTTACATTGATCAGTTTTAAGATTCAGCTTGACAGTGTGCTGACTCATCTCATTTAAACTATACTTTTACCTTGAAAAGTTGGACTAGATGATCCCTGTGGTCCCTTCCAATCTGGTATTCTATGATTCTATGAAAAATGAATATTGAATAACAAAGATTTTTTCATTATATTCCTTACTCTCCAATAATATTGAGATGGATAACCACACAGGCAAACATTAAGCAACATAAATAAGGGCAAATTGAAAAGACAGCAGACACTTGATAAAATGTAAACAAATAAATTATTTTCCAGGATTGAATTAGTACCATGTAACACCCTATAGATATGACCACTGAAATAGTACAACTTATAATATTATCTTGGGTTTTATTGGAGGTAGAACAAGTTCACTAATGAAGCACCTGGTTGTGTATCCAGCTTGGATTGGTTATGTGTAACAATTATCATTCAAAAGAAACGGGCTTTTACAGAAAATTTTCTCAGTGAGGCATGATTTGCAGAATAATCATTCATAGTACAGGACATCTGAAAAGATGTGGAAAGTCACAAAACCTGTGTACATCTGCAACTATTTATCCTTTTTACCAGAGTTCATCTACTATTGAATGAAATACGCATGAATCAATGAACCCTTTTTTTTTTAATATCTCAGTTGTTCTGAGACAAAGCTTGGAAAGACTAAGTGGAGTAATTCATTGCTCTCAGAATTACCTGGAAGTAGGTTTTGGAAGGGAATGGCTACAGAAATTTAATTATTGAAGGTGAAAGAAGAATAGCTGTGGCTTGTGAGGTCAGTGAGCAATGAAGCTCAGAAAGGTTAATGTCCTTTTGGGTCTGTATTCTTCCCTTATTTTTGGTGCTCATTTCCCTTACTCTTACCCCAGTGATTTGCTTTAGTTCAGTGGTCTGTATGGACTGCATTGAAAGTAATGTGATCAAATTTGTGTTAAATTGAAGCACAATCCTCCAGACAATATTTTCATAAACCTATCATATTCTCTGTTATTTGGGTGTTCAGATGGAATATGCTGATCTCAGTGAGAGCTGATGACAAGGTGAAATCAAAGCAGCATAATGTTATCTCCTCTCCAAACAAAAAATAGCATCACTGTGAACTAAAGGATTGTGTGTACTCACTCCAGTAACCACTATACTTACTAAGTTTCACAAAATCATAACAATTTCTGTGCAGTAGCAAAACTTTGAGGAAGTGATGAAAATTTTTGTTACTGAAGGTGAATTATATAGTCTCTTCTCCTTATTCCTTTGGAAAATTCAGCATTTGAGAAAATACAGCTCCTTGTTATAGTTTATAGGCTGCCACACAATGAACTTCATCACTTACAACTGGCTGCACTGCTGAGTTTATACTGCTTTGCATCCTATTTGTTTGAACTGTGAGTGCAGTTTAGAACTACTGAGGCATCTGTGTACATGTCAGCACCCACATATTTCTACTGTGTTCAGTGCGACTTATTTCCACCCTGATTCCCATGTAATGCTCAGTTCAGATTACCCTTTGCAGTAGGCTGAACTTTCACAGAAAGTATATCACAAAATGTTAGGAGCGGGAAATGACCTTGAAAGGTCATCTAGTCCAACCACCCTATCAGAGCAGGATCACCTAGACTAGGTTACACAGGAAGGCGTCCAGGCAGGTTTTGAATGACTCCAGAGAAGGAGACTCCACAACCTCTCTGGGCAGCTTGTTCCAGTGCTGTGTCACTCTCACAGTAAAAAAGATTTCCTTATGTTCACATGGAACCTTCTATGCTCCAGCTTGCTCCCATTGCCCCTTGTCCTATCATTGGACATCAGAGAGAAAAGCCTGGTTCCTTCCTCCTGACACTCGCCCGTTACAGATTCATAAACATTAATGAGGTCACCCCTCAGTCTCCTCTTTCCCAAGCTAAAGAGACCCAGCTCCTTCAGCCGTTCCTTATAAGGGAGATGCTCCACTCCCTCAATCATCTCTGTGGCTCTGCGCTGGACTCTTTCAAGCAGTTCCCTTTCTTGAACTGAGGGGCCCAGAACTGGACACAATATTCCAGATGTGGTCTTACCAGGGCAGAGTAGAGGGGAAGAAGAACCTCTCTCAACCTACTAACCACAGCCCTTCTGATACACCCCAGGATGCCATTGGCCTTCTTGGTCACAAGGGCACATTGCTGGCTCATGGTCATCCTGCTGTCCACCAACACTCCCAGGTCCTTTTCCACCTAGCAGAAAACTACATTTAATTTCATTTTTTAGGGAATCCTCAGTATTAGGGTTGAGACAACACTGCAGCCAAATTGATGACAGTCAAAATAATGTGATCAATTTAGAACTGTCATATTCAACATAAGTTCTGAATGTGTTTATACTTTATTGAAATTATTCAAAATTCAATTTTTGCATTTGAAATAAAGGATTATTAGAGGGGGAAATTGAAAAATAATGTTAGACATTTTCTCATAATAGAGAAGGGATAATTTTAAAATATTTAAGTTGGTTTATATGAGAGCAACAATAACTGTAGTGCAAGGGTTTATTTAAATAATCTTATTGTAAGGTCGTTACATGCTGGGCTTGGAAAACTTATGAATAAAATTCTTTTTTGTAAAATCATACTCTGTTCCCTTTTTAGTTTTATGTACCATGAGAGTTTCATTGTACTGTTCTCCACATTTTAATATCATTCTGAAACTATCAAATTAGAGAAAGTTAACAGATGGAACAAAGCAATGTATTATCCAGCTGATAAGTAAAAGAAAATAACAACTGCAAATTCAGCAAAAGAAACTGTGAGAAAGTGATTGTCATTTTGATTTTGATAGAATGTTTTCAGAAGTACTTCTGTTATAATTCCTTAGCTCCTTCTAACACCAGTTTCATGTTATTAGGCTTTCATACAACTCCAGATGCTGAAAATATGTCTTAGTTTTTTACATTAAAAACAAAATTTAGGAAATTAATTACATGATGAATTCTATACTAACACATCTATATGTATATCACACAGTTTTGCTGGCAAATTAATCTCTCTGGTACTTCAAAAACATTTCAGAAAGCCTTCAGGTGAGAACTGGTTTTGAATGGGATTATTAGCCTTGACAGTAATTTCTTTGTATCAGAGCCAAATAGCAATTGGAAAGATGTGTTCACTTTTCACAGAGCGCTAGGTACTTATGGCCTGAAAAGAGGATATAATGCGTTCAAAGAAAGTATCTTTCAAACAGGCATGGAAAAGTGTTCCAACAGAGACTGGAGAAAGACATGATTCACACAGGAGGTAACAGAGGCCCTGGCTGGATGTTTACAGTAGACTATTTTCAGTCTTAAACCAGCGTGTTTGTTTCCTGAACTAATATGTTAAAATAGTATAATTACATTATCTTAAGTGCTAATTTTCAGTTTATTGGAAAATTAATCTGCATTAATTAATCTGCATTTTCCAGTTTATTGGAAAATTAATCTGCATTTCTTCCTTAATGAAAAAAATTATGAATAGCTAAAGTTTTATCAGATCTATATCAGTAATTGTGTGGGTAAATCTACTTGTAATGCAATATAACAGCTACATTTTTTGTTTGTAACAAGTTAAAAGGGGTTTAAAAGGTTCTTTGCAAGTTTTTAATTCCTCATTTTTCATTAGGTCATATTCTTCTCTGCTTATATGAGTATCTCATTAGTCTGCCTATTTGTTATTTCTGGATTCAGATGTAAATTCCAGTAAGAAAAATACTGATGTATTTTGTCAGAAGGAAAGAAGAGGGAAGGTGTAACTATTTAAGTTTCTAATATTCAAATTCAAACTGTTTGTGTACTTTGAGCTGAGAAAAGCACTCTCATACAAAATGAACAGACACGTTTTGAGTATTACAAATACAAATGGCAAAAGACACATTTCAAGTTTTCCACAAGGTGTTGCTGGTTAGAATTTCTTTTTTTCTGAGGCAACATGCAAATATGTAAAACAGGATAGAAGCAGAGCTAGACACAGGGCGAAGTACTTTTGAAAATCTCATCCATCATTTGAATGAACATTTTTGTTAAACTTAATCTGTTTTCTCTAAGATGCTTTACTAACTGGCTTCTCAGGCAAACAATGGGTGAAATTTCTTAAGATTATTTAGAAAGATTATATAAATCAGTTTTTTATCTACTTACAAATCCTAGCTAAGTAGAATGGATGCACTGAATGTGCAAATTCAAGTCTGTTTTGAAAAGGTTTTAACTTCAGGTTGACCTGACAATCTTTATCTTTCATGTTTTGTCGGTGGATCCCAGTCACTGAAGTCTTGAGAGCTACATTGTTAGGAAAAGTCTTTGTACTTCATGTAAAACTGAATAGTTCTGTAAATTATGATAACTGTAATGATTATTTTTTTCGTAAAACCATAAGAAGAGTTTAGACATTGCTTGAACAGGTGTGTTTTAGACTCCTACTCTGGAAGAGCTGAATTACAGCCTAAAAGTTGCAGTGTAATATGAACAATTATCCATGGGTAAACTGTACAAATTAAATGCAGTAGTAATTTTTGTTGCATCAGTGGGAGCTATTCCAAAAGAACAACATCTATTTTAAAATTTCTTAATGGATAAACGTAGTAGTCTTAAACAACTTTCTACAAATTGTAAACTGACCTACTGATTTATCATAATGTATTAATTGTCCCTGGAAACTAATGGAAAACTCTTGACAGTCTGCTGCTTGCAGTGTGACATTTACTGGAATACACTCTCCCTATGCTTCTTTCAACATTTCAGGGACTTATCTCACAAATAGACAACTCAGATACTTGAAAGAACATGTGTTTAAAGGTATGCTTTTGTTGCAGGGAGAGGAAGACACTACTATTCCTTGACTGGCCTGTGATTGATCCTTTTGCCTCTATTCTTCGATAAATGTGCCAATATATAAGGAGTTATGCTATTGTAAAGTATTTTACTGTAAAGGAATTCCCTAAACAGCATAATTTTCAACTCATTAAATTGATTAGAAGTTTTGAGGGACATTTTTTTATACTGTGAAAAAGAAACACATTAATAAAAAACTGGCTGGATGGTCGGG
>NW_010199426.1:0-24316 GCF_000695765.1 Mesitornis unicolor
TCTCCGCAGCGGCGCGGTGCGCAGTGCGGTACCGGGTGCTGTGCGGGTTGCAGGGTGCGGGCTACCCTACCGGGGGGCTTCGGAGCAGGGGTCCCCCACAGCGGCGGGGGCAAGGCGCGGCAGTCCGTGTTCGGTGCCCGGTGATGCTGTGGGCAGAGGGCGCAGGGTCGCCTGCTGGACGGTGCGGTGAAGTGCGGTGGCAGCTTAAGTGAGCAGGGCAGGGTCGTGCTTCTGGCTGCAGCCGGGGAAAAGCGATGAGCAGCGGGCACAGGTTTCGTTCTGATTGCCCTTCGTTTCTTCTGTGACTAAGGTGCAAGATCAGCATGAATGTGCAAAATACGTCTGGCTTTTTGCGGGGATTCAAGTTAGAGGATCCAGTTAGAGCTGTCTGGGGCTCTTCATCTTAACACGGGAGAAAGCAGTGCAGGAGAGGGTCACAGTCCCGGAGGTCACAATATCGTTATAGTAAAAAGGGTCAGGGGGAAAGGAGAGGATTGATGTGGAGTTTTGTGAGGGAAGAGGATTTGCCCGCAGTCCTGCAGAAAGTGTGGATGAAACTGGATGCAGAAGGGAGAGCTTCTGCTCTCCAGCCTTATGCGGGGCACAGCAGAGCCTTCTGTTCCCGAAGACCATCTTTCATCACACTATTCTGCAAGGAACTGCCAGTCACACATCCAGCAGTAGCAGTATCTCTGACCAAAACCCTTGCATGTTCCTAAGTTTGCTGAAATGTGCATTTATGAATCTACTTCTAGTACACAATGCTCGGTAACATTATTATCATCATTTAAATATGTATGTATTTCTCCTCCTCACAGGCACTTTGAGGCAGGAACTTGTCTCTTGTGATGTGTTCATACAGGGCTTAGCATAGGGGAGAGCAGATCAAGACTAAAACCTCCAAGTGCTATCATTTACAAATAAATAACAGTAATGGAGCATGGGATGTATTTCCAAGACTCCACCATGTGCTATGAAGAAGCCTTTGAGTCCTGCAATCCTGGCATAAGTTGCTGGACATAGCTCCCTCTCACACGGGCATAGTTAGCTCTGCTGTCCCATCATCCATGTCTCACAGAGTCGTCGTATTCAGCCCGTTGCTCAGTACAGTCCCGCAGCACGCGGTTGCTCTGTAGCTGTGTGTTGTAGCCTTCTGTGCAGACCATGATAACTACATGGTGTTGTATCAGCCATGTAGGGACATTAAAACATGTGTCACCCTGCTGATTTACATCTTCCTTTGCACCACCATTTTGCTTTGCATGTAGCTATCTACTATATTAGCTTAATTTTTTCTGGTTTTATACAATGTAAAGTAACGAAGTAAACTAAATTCACTCTTCTTGCTTGGTTTGTCCTCCAGATCTGATTGGCTTTACACAGGCAATGCTCCCAAAGACTGCATAGTAATTCCTGGTGACTGAAAGAGGAGGCAGATTGGGGCCTGTACAGAAGAGAAACGGGAACAGGAGGACAAGAGCTTCCTACTGCCCTTCTGACAGAGGTACCAAGTGCGTGGCATATCTGCAACGCGAGCAGAGTACTGGTTTTCAAAAAGTGAGTGATACTAAGAGCCCACCCAGAGGCACTCAGAAGTTACAAGAAAGAGGAGCGGCACCAGCATGGATAAGGACAGCACAAACATGCACGACCACCAGTATGAATGTGTGGCTGAGATTGGGGAAGGAGCCTACGGGAAGGTGTTCAAAGCCCGAGACTTGAAGAATGGAGGTCGCTTTGTTGCACTGAAGCGGGTGCGGGTGCAGACCAGCGAGGAGGGGATGCCACTGTCCACCATCCGAGAGGTGGCAGTTTTGAGGCACCTGGAGACGTTCGAGCACCCCAATGTGGTCAGGTGAGGCAGTGGGACAGGCGTATTGATCAGCGGGGCCCTGACTTTAGTACATGAACTGGGCAAGCAAGAGTTTGGGTCCATAAATGGACTGGACACTAGTTTGGGTTTTTGGATGAAGCGAGCACTAAACTGTGTACATGAAGTGTGGTTTGAGGTTTCAGCAGGCCGTGGTGCTGCCTGCCAGACCTCACCTCATCCCTGTGCGTTACCTCCCACACACACAAACACCCATCTCCAGAGGCATAGGTGTGTGTCTTAAGTGTTTGAGTGGATGGGCAAGGAGCCATATATACATTATTTCCTCAGGCATAAGAGAAAACAAAAAACCCCCAGTGTTTCCTTGATTTTTGTCTCAGGTATTAGTTCTGCCAGCTGCAGCTGATTTTTAGCAGCTCTGTTCATTATCAAAATAGCAAAGATTATGAGAGCGGTAGTGGAATGTGCGTTCCACCTTTTTGGATGCTTTTATAGAGAGTTGTAGATTATCATGTTAGAAGAGAAGTAACATCTTAAGGCATCAAGCTTTGCAGGCAGCCTTATGGTCGAACACTTGTTTGACTGGTACTAATTTCACCATGTGCTGATGATTGTGCTACCAAGAGTGCAACAGTACAGACATCAGGCATTGCTTGCAAAATGGTGGCAAGGGCCCCAGGATGTCCTTTCTGTCGTGTCGGTAGCATAAACCCTGGATAAATGGCTTGTGTTCTTGAGCAGATTCTCTCAAGTTAAGGTTGAGGTAAGGCTGGCCTTACCATTACCTATTAGATTTTTCTGTACCTGGCAACCTCCAGCAACCTATGAGTGTCTTTTATGAATATGATGAACTTTAAGTAAGCTTCAGTTTGCGGATACCCAGGTACACAATGATTTGAAACCAGGCAGCATCTTGTATTAGCAAGAATATTTCCTGTTATTTGCGTTACTGTACACACACATCGCATAGCAAAAGGACAATATTTTATACTTCACTAACCCCAAAACTGTTTCAGTCCTAGAGAAATAGGTACTCTGAAGTTAATGGGGACCTTCAAAATCGCTTGTAGTTGTGATCCTCCTGTTTTACGGTCTGAGATGGGGGGATTTATAATAGGTGAAACAGGAAAGGTCAGACAGAGAATAATATTTAAAATACAGAAGTGAATAACTAGAGATAAATTCATTTTTGTTCATCTCAAGGCAGCAGAATACAACAGTCTCATTTCTGTCTAAACTGAATAGGCGAAGCATGTGTATTCTGAAATACTGATAATGGAGTTGTCAATCTCACTGAAGTAAGCAATGGGATGCAGGCTGCAGCTCACACTTTTCTACTGCTAGTCAAGCAAATCCACAATTTGGTTAATAACCATTTTTTTACTGATGCTTAGTAATGACAGGGACTTAGTCAATAAATTTCAGGAGTGGGGTCATCTTAGTGCGGACAACAACTCATATTTGATCACCAAAGCAAGTGGCTTGGTTTAGAGAGCTCAGTTCTTCCTTGGCAGTAGAGATAACTGAGAGTTCTCAAAATCTCCAAAATCCAGCCCAATAATTTATGAGAGTAAGTGAGGATTTAGTTGTCCAGGTTTAGACATTTACGTATTTGAAAACTGTAAACCTTGTTTGGCAATACTCCAACATAGCAATACTTACAAATTTTTTCTCCCATTGAGATCTTTCCATATGAAGTAAAAGACTTTTAAAGAGCTTTCTAATCCTGAATTCAGCAAAATCATGAAAATTAAAATTCTTGTTTTCCAAAGAGCTGTTTGATGAACTAGTTATGCAGCTGCAGGCTTGTTTTGCTAAAGTACAGTGCAATCTCAACATAGCATTGCACAAATATATTGAAGCTTAAAATATTTTTACAGGTTTGAATGAAAATTCATTGTCTGCAAGCAGTGAGTATTTCAACCAGCAATATAAAAATGTAGTTTCAATATAAAAATTTCTGAAAGTGCGTTCCAGGTCCTCGTAGTGGCGTTGTGAAGCCTTTTGCCATAAGCAGCTTTTCAGATGCAAGGCATTGGGCTGTGATGTATCAGAATGCTTGGGACCCCGGCTGCACACCTTTGCTACAAACAGGCAGGGGAATGTAATAAGCAAATTCAAACATTATCTCTTCTAAAATGATATTTTAAAACTCACCTCTGTTGTGCGTGTTTTTAAGCTGTAGAGCCCATGAAGCTATACATAGCAATTTGGAGTGACTGAAATCATATCCTTATAATGAAAGATTACTTGAAAATATTTAAATGCCCCGGTTCCGTTACAAGATACGGTAGAAGAGTTTGTAATTTACTGAAATTGAAGGTCTATTTTTGTATTATGTAAATATACTCAGAAAAGGAAATACTGCAAAAGAAAATCTGCAGTTTTAAGCAGCTGACCTAGCTGTGCTTAATTATTGAACATATTATGCTCACAGAAATGTTCATTGTTTGGGCATGCTTTCTGGAAACTGGTATCATGGCAAGGCTAGTAAATAAAAATAATGGCAAATGCATTGTCTATGTACTGGATTAAAGTGTACATCACTTTCAGAGCACTGGGATAACAACACATATTTGAAATTAATTAATTTTTATTTTGAGGGGATGTCTAGCTTTTTTCTGAATATTACAGGCAGCTAGCCTGAGAGAAGTAAGTGAGAACTGCAAATATGATGTTGGATCTGTTATCTCTGAGTAATGGCATGTGTGATCCATGAGTTGCTCAATGCAAACCAACAGTCATTCTGTGAGTCAAAATTTAGACAGACTTCAAACAGGTGAGCCGCATATGCCCCATGCTCGGCTGTGGTGCTCTGGCATCATCTGACGGCAGTGGCAGAAGTCACAGACCACATCTCATCATGCTGCACTCAAATGGCAGCTCTGGGCATCTCCAGAGGGAACTGAGCAGTCCAGGGCTTCTCTGTCTCCATGACGTGGTGCTGAATGTGCAGAGCAGTTTGGTAAGGAAAAGATCCAGTACTTGCTAGGCAGTGGTGGAGCTCCATGGCTTTGTTGGTCACGGAGCCATGCTGCAGGGCCAGCATTGGCTCTGCAGCCCAGGATTGTCACAGTAGGTGTAGAGTCCCTTCCTCTCAAATCCCAAGGAACACTGAGAGCCTAAAACCAATTTCCAGTGCTTGCAATTGGGGATGGATAAGAATTTTCTCCATAAAGTAGAAAAGTCTAAATAGCATAGAATATTTTTAAACAAAATATCATAATGTTCCATGCTACTGCTTGCTAATTATGAGAACTTTCTTCCACTTTCCCTTGATCCAAGTCTACTGTTTCCATATTCGTACAATGAAGAGATGCAGTTGTCACAGCTCAGTTGCTTTTACAACAATAGGTAATGAAGTTAGGTAAGACTTCACTGCAGAATAAAGCAAAAAAGAGGTGCAAGATTAGAAGTGAAAGGGAGACTAATCTTCATCAGAGAAGGGATGGTAGTGGAAGTCTCTGGACTGTTGACTATAATGGGTGGGCTGGTGGACTGATCTAAAATTTTCTAAGACTGTCAAAAACAATATACAGAAAGGCATGGGGAAATTACAGTTAAAAGGAGGATTGCTGTGTGATTAAAACCCTCTCCCGTTCACATTTACCCTTTGTATAGAGTTCCACCTTACTCTATTCTGTTTATCTTCATGAAACAAAGTGAAAAGTAGTCTTCATAAATTAATCTTACTGTGAATTGCACTAACACGAGGTATATTGTAGGCTTTGAAATGTCCTGGTAACTGGCAGGATGATTAAGGTGCTCCTCTGGCTCACTTTTCAGATAATAAGATGTAATGCTGTATTAAAGCTTTACTATATACAGTTGTTAAATCTGGCAAAAATCAGTCCAGCACTTATGTAGCTTAGTGCTGTTCTGTTTGGGAAAATGAACTATATGTAGACAAAGGACAGACTTTGCCAGGAATAAATGACATATTAGATTCAGGAAATTCCTGTGTGTAAAACTGGGAGTATTCCCTGCCGTAATATATCTGTAAAAATTCTTCTTGTGATCATAATGCTAAATTCAGCAATACATTGTGTTAATTTTATCTCTCTCCTGCTCGTAATCAGATGAATAATTTTCCCCTAATGTTAATCATCCATCAGACTGTGAATTTGCACTCTGGGAAGGTGAGATACAAGACAGAATACTGCTATACTTGTAGTGCTTGTTTTCTAGCACATGTGTATTTAACGGTTTTAGTAGTGTTAAGCCTTAAGCAAATAGAACAAACTTGTAAAGCTCTATATTTTTGCTTCCTGGCTCAAAATTTTTGTTAAATATAACTATTTTAATATTTTCACGAGTTAGTAAATCTTCTATTTTAGAACAACAAAAATATATTTAATATAGTCTATTAGAATATAATCAAATCTGCGATATTATTTCAGACATAAGTGTCATCTTGCCATTCAACGTCATCGTTACCCTATAATAAGGAATTAAAAATCTTAGTTCTCTCCTTCCTGTTAACTTGCAGAATAGGTGCCCCAGCTAATTAACTTAGGTTCAACAGCATGACCCACTGTGCTGCAAGTGTAACTCTGTTCCTCAGTCTTCCTGATACATGGACAAGTAAGGGGAAAGCCCAGTGATTGTGAGCATTTGCACAATTACACCATGCTCTTGGCTTTATGTTATTTTATATCCATTGAAATATAAATGACACTGTAAACTGCCCTCTGTGGTACAGCAATACTGTCGTGTTGCCTTTTCCTTATTTTTGCGGTCCAGTGGTCCATGCCTCTTATATCTTGGTTTGCACCTGAGTACTTGGTGGAGCCCATCAACTGATTCCCTTGCCAAGGAAACCTGAGTGTGGAGGGAAGAGGCTGGGGCGCACTTAGCTCCCCCTCCCCATGTGACCAGACATTAAGACCAGCAGCACTTGACTCTGCTCAGAGGTCCCAGAAGTGTATAATGGGTTGGTGCTTAAAATTGCGTTATACTAAGGTAGAAGGTGTCTTGCTATAAGTGTCTGAAATTCCCTGTCTAACCCGATAGAGCATTCAGATTGTATTTGTAACAGGTCATCAGTACACAGCTAACATTTTGCACAGCAATTTGAACTTCTAGTTTTGCTTTGTTCTGTTTGTCAAACTGAAGTGATATGGGAACATATAGAGGGAAATAATTTCAAAATGCAGTAGCTAATTTTGTTTCTCTTTCCAGTTTATGGTGGCACTGGTGTTGGCTCCTGGCTATACTACTGTACTGTTAATAAGTGTGAAGGGTGATCTTCTCAAAATCATTGAGATGTTCCATCCTGTCAAGTGAAACATTTCTATTTTAGGGGGTGTTTGTCTCCAGTGAATTCTGCTTCCTTCCTAACTTCCTTTTTCTGCCAAGCTATTGCTGCACTTGCAGCGTCTGACATAATTTTTACAGATCAGCAGTGTGCTCTATTGTCTGGTACAATTTATAAATTGCAAGTGAAGCAGAAAGGGCTGAACTCGAAACTTAAAGTTGCCAAGGTTAAAGGAATTAATGTGGCAGATGAGTCTCCACCGAGGTAGAAGAGTATTGGGGAGGAAAACCTGAATGGGCTTCAGAGTCAGCTTTAGTCCAACACAAGCAGTGTGGTCTTCAAGGCAGATGTGAAGACAGGAAGTGCCTTGACGAGAGAGAGGGCATTTCCAGGCTTGGGAGGTTGGAGGGGAAAGGTCCCAGCTCTGACCTGCCACTGCGAGGAAGGACACTACAGAGGTGTTGGAGAGTGGGGACTGCCTACCTGGAAATACAGCTTCTCTGATGGCAAGATAGGAATGATGTGGCTGACACGCAATAGGTTTTGGCAGTAGGTAGGATTTGGAGAAGTTTGTCGAATTGGCAGAGGACATGATGCAGTTGCACATGAATGCTGGCCTGTCATCATCTGCTTGCAACCGTACAGTACACAGTGTAAGCACGTACAGGGAAAATAAGTGATTCTTCCTGCCCATGTGAATTGTTTGTTAGTAATGGATGTGATGATCTTGTTTGAATACATGGTCAGCCAGAAACAGGACAAGATAAGATCATGTCAGGAAGGAAGGGTTGAATATGGAATAGCCTTCTGAGCCTTAGGAAATTCAGTTTCTGGAGTGAGTGCAAACTTTCCTCAAAAAGTATTTTATCTTATTCTGAATCTAGGCTTTTTAGAAAAAACATGTTTCCAGTCTTTGTGTAAGTAAATGTTAGTCATTTTAGATTACGTCCGGTGTTCCCTTCCTTCTTTAAATCTGTGGATGATTGTGTCTATGCTGTTCTTGGAAAGATCTAGTCTTGCTGCGTCCTGCTCAGAATGGAAAACCAACTCATTTCACCACAACCATCGCTGGTGACAGCCTGCGACTGCCAGGCAAAGTGTAGGCATCCCCTGGGTTCATAGAGTGGAGTCCAGGGTTCAAAACTGAGCCTTGAAAAGGACAGGAGAATGATGCTTCCCCTCAGCAGACAGAGGCCAGGGTAGGTGCATTGGGACTTCCCACATGCTCCGTGGTACCTCAGTGCTAGCTGAAGTGTGAAACAGAGCGAGGAGGGGCAAAGTGCCCCCTTCCCAGGTGTTTGACACAAAGTGGGCTGGAGGCCATGACTTCGCAGAGCTCTGAGTGAGTCACTCAGGCCCACTTGGTGGGATTTAAGTCATTGTTTGAAGTTTAACGCAGATGTCAGTGCGTTATCAAATAGAAATAGGTATGATATTAAGTATGCGCTGAATTTTAAAATGCTTTCCTGAATAGAGTTCAGGGACAATATACATAAGAATATGAATCACAGGTACTGATTCTTATTCATGTGTTACATTAACTGAAGCCTTATTTCTGGAGAATTTTTCTATTAAAAAGTTAAAATAAATCATGAAGAATAAGTAATATGACTATCTTGATGTAGCAGTAACGTGGCATCAAGAGTCGTTATTTGCAGTAATTCTTAGTTGAACTAATTTCCTTCTGAGATTTTACAATTGTTTTGTAAAGTTTCATAACTCTAAATGAAGTAGAAGTTGCTGTTCATTTCAAAACTTTTCAGCTGTATATAGAGCATTTGGTTTTTACTCTGTGTGAAATCCTGTTGTTTTCCAGTTTTGCTGAACAAGTTGATTCTTAGTGGCCTAACAAATGATCAAAAGATAGCTGTGCCCATATACAAATATAACTAAGCTGTGTTTTTTCATTCAAAAGAGGAAATTTCTCCTCCTGTATCAGTTCTTCAGGTATTTTTCTTATATTCTGAAATATACTTTAAATTACACATGCATGATTATTTAACAGCTGTACTGTTAAAGTATAAAGCGTTTGCCATTAATGAACAATCTCCTTTAGAATTTTCCAAGGAGTGTTTTTTTCCCATTGTGTGCTTTGACATTTTCCATTTGGGAAGCTTTTGATGAGATGATCATCAAAGAGTGGAAATGTGACTGTTGATTTCCAGACTGTTTCTAAATACCTCACTGCATCCAAGTTATTGTATTGATTTTCCTATTTATTTACCTGTATCCTTCAAAAATTTGTCCCACCCTTTGACAGTGTTCACAAGGAAATATTCCACTAAATAATCCTTTTAAAATCAGGCCTTAAAATTTTGACACCACAGTTAATATTTTCTTTAGACAGAATGAAGAATGGTTTATATGAGTAATAAGAAACTCTTCCGTGTGATGCTTTAGTTGTCTTTTTAGGCTTTTAGAAGAGGATGGGTCTCTAGTCTAAGAAGCATCCCATATAATCTTAGGACCAGGTGGTTATTTCAGATACCGAAATACAGGGTATACTGGAATGTGTCGATTTGCTGATATTGGTAGAGTTGCCCTGGGGTAGATTTCCCATGACGTACCTAGCACACAATTTACAAACTTAGCAAAAATTTCCATACTGTTTTAAAAGCATTCAGTGGTTATCACTCGGGATTATCATTAACAGATGACTGACTTTTGTTTTAGTAAAAGAAGATAAACAAATAACTTGCATATGAATTCTTTGCAGGAATTCCCCATATTTAATGACTGAAAACTCAGTTCTAGTGCAGATGAACCATCATGAGTTTAAATGAAACCTATTGAGTTTGGACTTTTGCAACATTAGTCAGTGCAGAATGTTACGTGTTTTGCTAGAAACAGAGAAAGGAAGTGAGAAATCGAATGGAAAAGCCTATGTGATTTTTTCCTCTCTTTTATGTGAAGCTTTGGCTAGTCTTTTAATCTCAATTTAATGTGTGGTCACTATGATAAATACCTGAAGGTATCTGTTGCTGTTTAACGGTGTCAGAAAATTCCCTTCTCCCTGAAATCAATTAATTATAAACTGGAAATTTCCCATGTTTGTTTCTTAAGTTAGCATATTTCTAGGAGCTTTCTGTGAATGTAATTCCTAGCTGCACTGTGCTTTTGTTTTTCTTCATCTGTGGAGCCAGGGCTCTACTGTAAGGATAGAATTCTATCACTATTTTTTTTCACATTTGATGTGGTATTTTGCATACAGCTGCAGAGTAGACAGTTACCTTTGAAAAGAACATTTGGCTTGTTTAATTTGATTAGAGCAAACCACCTCAATCATTTCTGAACTAAGACCGTTTTCATTTTAACTTGGCAGTGGGAGTTGGGAATGTACTGACCGTGCTTAGGTGGGGGAGGACTCGTTTGGGTACACAGCTACGGCTGCAGTGAAACAACCTTAGGGGACTTTGCCCACTCTGCTCCTTCTCCACAGAAAAGGAGGGCTATGAAGCCATTGAATGTCACATTTAACTTTCAGTTGGTATGAGAAGGAATTGGACTCCTTCTGAGGGTTAAAACAAAAAAATTGGAAACCTTTAATGCATAGAAATACATAATCATACTTTTTTTTACAAGCCCATAATATTAAAAACAGATATAGGACATGAAGGTAGTTTATTTACAACAAACCTAAACGTCCCTACCAACGGCATTTTGAATAAAGCTATAATAAAATCCAACATATAAATAGAAATGTGTGTTTCTCAACCATTGTATATTGTATCAGTGTTAAAATTGTATCGCTTTTGGTATGTCTTTGTAAGATTCCCACGTGCTGTCATTCTCCTAGCTTTGACTTTCTACCCCTTTCACCATCATATAAATACATTTTGATGGGTTTTTATGTTGCATATTAAAGATGAAATTGCATTCTTCAGATTTACAGTATTATGTATTATATAGAATTTTTGCTTTTCAGTTGCCTTCACTGGTGATCAGAAAATTTTCCTAGAAAAACTCTTGTGGCTGTCTAGAATATCAGTGTGTCATAATAAATGACAGCTGTTCAATAAATTATAGCCGGATGGCAGTCTCCAGAAAAGACAATTCTGATCTTTAAGTGCTCTGACTTTGCAGTAATGGATCGTCACATATACAGTATTTTAACCAGCAGATTATACTATAAGGAGGATCTTCTGGTTATTCTTGTATTATGTTCTGACAAACAACATGCACTGTTAACTGTTCATCTATGTGAGCAGCCTAATATTTGCCACAATGGGGGAACTGCATCCACATCTTCCAGCTAATCCAGGAATGCAGTTATAAATTTAAGGCTTGAGTTTCTGCTGGTGAAGTTAAAGTCTGTAGAGCTACACAGATTCATACAGCTCTGGTTGTTCAAATCATAAATTCCTAATGTTACGATGAAGAAAAATACATTAGGACAGGCAGTCTGGGCAGAGGTGTCCCATCAAGCATGCACGTTTGAGACTTTTCCATTCAAATTTTAGATGCTGCAATTATTGAGTTTACTAGACTGGGGTCTAAAAATAGTTCTTTCGTTCAGAGGATTTTCACTGATAGTCTCAGAGTTTCTGTTGACTTGTTTCACTCCTCCTAATTACATTCCCTTTTAGCACCACAAATAATTCCTGTCTGCCTTAGTATGTACCTTCTGAAATACCTGATATCCATCTCTATGTTGTCATGTAAGCAGTTTCTGCAGTGCTGTGCTCACCCTTGCACTCCAGGTTGCATCACTGACACAGTCATTTCAGTGCTGTGTTCATCTCCCTGCTTCAAGAGAAAATGCTTCTATGGCTACAATTGGACTCTCTGATGGCTGTATGGCACTGAAAGTTTGTGTTACTCAGTAGCACAGCACTAGAGCCTTTACTATTGATTTCCAGGTTTCTTCTGAACAGTGAAAGTTGATGACCTACATTATTTTTCTCTTCTAGGAAGTAGGTTATAAGGTGAATCTCATTTTGCTACTGTTATCTAACAGCATAATTTGTTTGTATTTGTGTTCTTTACGACACAGAGATTGAGCAGCATCTGGACTTTTAATTAGTGTGTTGCTTACCCTTAGATAACCTTCTAGATTGTTAATGGAGATAGGCCTACCCACTGATCTTTGTGGTTTCCTCGCAGACATCTCTAATCAATTTGTTGCCTTCATGTTTATCTCTGCTTTTTATAAAATGGTGAGCAGCAAGTTTTGATCAAAGCAGTAATACCCGTAGGTAGGCAGGTTTGAATCAATGTCTATAGTCTGAAAATCAGAATTAAACGTCTCGTTAAACTTAAAGGATTTGGCATTCTTGGAAGGGCCCAGACAAGTTGGTACTTCTGCAGAACTGAGCACCTATATCTCTTCATTGCACACAATCTCATTCATCACATTGTCTTTACGCTTGTAACGTGATTTTAAAAAATATTGCTTAAGAAATCAAGAAGGTGTTACTACTTTTTAATTTTATTAGGTCAGATTAAAACATCTTTTAGAGACATCAATTAAACAGAAGCAAATCTTTATGCAGTAGTGAAAAAATCCAAACAGAAATGAGACTGGAGTTGAAGACCACAGCAGTACAACAGAAGGACTAGTTAAAAGTTGCACAGAAGAGTCAGGTAACCCATTTGACTAAAAAGAAAAGGTAATTGTGGCTATAGATAAAACCCAGAGAGGTGAATAACAACAATGAGGGCGTCTTTTTAGAAGACGTTTTAAGTGTATTTAAGTGTAAACTTACAGACACCATCAGCTGTTTCGGGAGTATAAGGAGGAGAGATCACCCTCTACATAGCCTGAAGTAACTTGCAATAGCTGGTTTAAGAAATTCTTATAGTCATGGCACACAGTCATAGTGACCACAATAACTAAATCTGATATTTTTGGGAAAGGGATGGTTCCCAGACTTGATGTAGGAACAACAGGTTTTAGAAAAGAAAGATTAAGAAACAGGAGGTAATCAAGAATTCAGCAGTCAAGAAGAAGGGCATGAAAATGCTTAGATTTAGCATGGGAGTTAGTATAAACAGAGATTGTAGCAGCACATCGTGTCACTTGGGACATAGACCTCTCCTGGTGTGATGCGCTGTCCAGTCACTGGAACTCCTGGCTGCTGCTTTGGATCCTCTTCCTGGGCACTAGGTACAGCAGGACAGGACAGTTTAAAAGTAAGGGTTACTCAGACTCTCTGGAGGAGTGAAGGATGTCAAAGGGAAACACCCTTTTATGGCTCTGCTCCAGTATATCATGGTGGATGCGCAGAAGGTACACATACCCGTGCATAAAAAATAAAACAGGAATGTAAGGTAATCATGAGCAGACATACCCCTGTAACCAACTTACTATTAAAAGCATACTCCATCCTAGGCATTTAGAGTCTCCCCATAGGGAGTGCAGAGAGAGGATGTGCTTTCTGAGGATCATTCATCTTGCACACCCTCTGTCCCCACCCTGGAGCAGAACAAAGTGCCCTCTGGAAACGCCTGCCTCGCTCCTGTTGGCTGCAGAGAGGACAGGTGAGCAAATACAGAGTGCAGGAATACCAGCTGTAGACTGCTACTGCAAAATGAAATTAATGCCAGTTGCTACAGTTCTAGTTTGAAGGCAAAAAGTGGAAACACCAGTAGGGAGTTTGTACAGCAAATAAGAGAAGTTACAAAAGGAAAGAGGAAATTATTTTGGGGGTGGGGGAGCAAAAAGCTAGTATTGGCATCAGAGGGCACTTGAACTATGAGAAATTAGAGGAGGTAATAGAATAAGAAGTTAGTATTATAGGGGAACTTTTTTAGTATATGGGTTGCTGGTAAGGGTTTGTACAAGACAGTATTTATATCAGTTAACAAAAATGATGTACTTTTTCTAACAGCAGAGTGTGGGTCTCTGTGAGATGTACTGACTTCAGACAATCTGCTGCTAGTTTGCACTTGGGATTAAAGTACTAAAGGGAACAGGGTGTAGCTGGAATGGGTGGACATTGCCCAGTTACCCTATACTCAATTTTAAGCTCCAGCAGAAGCCATTTTTTATCAAAACTTGTTAATCTTTTATGAAAGGAAGAGTAGCTGAAGATGTGTGTTGGAGATTGCCTGTCAAGCAGCCTACAAGTGGTTTAAGGCACCTTTCAAAGCTTTCTCGGGTGTAGTTTCTCTTGCATATTTTTCTCGTTTCTCTTCACTCTGCAAACTGGTCTCATACGACATGATTTGCCACTAAGTGGCTAATTATCTCATTATTAATAGAATTCTGGTGCTACACATAGACTCATTGCCTCGTAGTCCTTTCAAGCAAATTATGTGATTGTACAATTGCAAGTAGTTGGAAAATTCTGGTATCTAACTTACATTCTACTCTGAGTTATCTAAGACTTGGGTGCTTGGAAAGCAGTGGTACTACACATTTATCTCTTGGAATAATGTTTTTGGAATTTAAAGTTTTATTTTCCCATAATCTCAGAACATGCCAGCCCACATTGCTTGGTAACAGGCTGCAAAACTAAAATCAATCAATAACACTAACAGATTCTGCTTCATCATTTTTTATGATGAGTGTCTGTTGGAGCTAGTTCTTTTTATAGCTTGATTTATAAAGCTTGAAAACAGCTTGGGTTTTTTTTATTATGGAACTACTAAGACAACATAATTGTAATAAAACAAATAAGCAGCTCTGTTAAGCTGTTTGGATATTCATATTACATACATGTGTCTGTATGTGGAAAAAGCTGCCATGAAAATTTCAAAATTTGACTGCATTTATACCAGGAAGTTCAGAATTATTATTTTGTAACATGGATGAGGATTGTTAGACATGTAGGACTGCAATTAGCTTAAAGTCTGTGCTTTAAAAATGTCTGAACGGTTTTCTTTTTCAAAGCTAGAAGAAAAAATTGAAGGGGAATGAAGGCAAGGCAGGAGAAAAGCAACATCCTAGAAGTTATTTTTTTAAAAAAGTTACATGACATTGAAAATTGGAGCTGAAATGCTGTTTCACTCCTCAGTATAATAAAATAGTAAACTTTATTAAATGTATTCTGGAAAGAGTAGATTATAATTATAAAGCCTGATGTGAGTGGCAAAGAGCCCAGGCAGTATCCAAAAGAGTAAACATCCAATGCCTTTACCTAACTGGGGCACAGTCCACTGCAGCAGGCAATTGAACAGGGGATGTCGATATTAGAAAGTACCAGAACTAATTTTCGTAACAGATGGCTTTTTTTTTTCCTCCTGTGTGAAGTACACATGTATATTTTTAAAGGTTTTAGGGAATATTTAGATGATGGGATTATGTGTCTCCTTTTAATATTGACGCTTTTAAAAATTTTTTCAAATCTTGTAAAATTAAGGTCACTTTGATCTCTCTTCTTTCAAGCATGAAATTACCATCTAAGCTACATTATTCATTCAGTTCCAGAGCTCATCCATCCCAGAGCACATCCTTTATACAACAATACTGCAATATCATCTTGTCAGCTTTTAAATGGAGGCTCTTCTTAAAATGACTGTTGAAATTATTTAAGTAAAATTTCCTGAATAGACATTATTACCATGGATCCCTGTCATTTTCACAAGCTTGAAAATGTGTTCTCATGCTTTGGAAAATCTGAATCCATGTCAGCTCTCTGCCTTCTGGAGTGAAATCACGCAGACTGTACTGCACTTAGATCAATAGTCATATACTGTAGGGGCTTGCATACTGAGGCATTCATGGAAATGAAGACTGCTGTGTCTTCCTGGATTTAGCAGAAAAATGCTCAGCTGTGTATATTTCTTCCAAATGGACTTGAGACAGTTATTTCTCAGTCAGATATTTTCATAAACCTGACACAGATTCTTATTTCAGAACTTGTACATGCCACTTGTGATCTTTGAAAACCAAGACGTGCCTGCATGAAAAGTAGGTAAGGGAAATCACCAGCAAGTTTGACATTTTCTTCACAGAAAGTCACTTCAATTCTGTGATAACTCAGAAAGCAGCTGAATGGACCTTTATAAAATGTACGAACTACGTCACTTCTAAGTGGAGACAGCTGGGGTCCATTTAATATCCTGTGTAAAATGGTAGAGGTCAGCTTCCTGGAATAACTTTGGAGTTTTATTTCACGAATATCCTACTGCTGCAGAGACCTGGGGTGACTGTGAGGCTCTGGAGCTGAAATGTGCTGTAGGGAGAAGCTCTGGGGCCATGGCTCTTGTTCCAGCTCTGCATTTGGTGCTGGATGGTAAGAAGGATCTTGTGGCCTGCAATACTGCACGTCCTCATAAATGTCTGTCGTGGGGGTGCTTAGTAATGCAGGCAACTGGTCTCATTTTTTTTCTTCCAGTACTATATTCTTATGATTTAGGCATTGGTATACTAACTGAAAATTAAAGTGACACTTTGGACAACGAGTGATTCTCAAATGTACTAATGGCCCTAAATACCTAGGTTCTTTTCTAATTTGAGACCTTGGATCCTAAATCACTTATCTTGTTAGTTTTATGATGTCTTTTTTTCCACTTGCAAATAATGCAGCCATATCTTTACTACATAAGATCATACATTTCCTTAATGTGTTACCTGTATCTATTCAATTTAATTACTTTTGACTCCTTGAGTTTGGAATCTTATTTCCTCACTCTGGTTTTTCCAGTGTACATTGGTCATGTGAGTGACAATGTATTTCTCTTTGTGGGCCAGTGCCACTGGTAAGTGTACACCGTTCCGTGCACAGAATTTGCACGATACAGCATTTGATACAACTGGTAGTCCAGTGGCAGCTGAGTTAAAAGCCTGTGGTGCAATAAGCATGAAAATTCATATTAAAACTGTACAGAAATAATGATGAGATACGTTTCGCAGTGTGAAAATTTGGCTTTTTCTTGTCTGCATGTTTAAATAGAAGTTAAATGGAAGCTCTAAAGAAAAACTAAGAGGGGGTAATTGGAAAAAAAATAGCAGTGTGTCACTGTATAGTGTGCATAGCAGTGTGTCAGGCATGCTGGCGGTGGCCAGAAAAGGCCTTTGCAAGCTGTGCTGATTCTTTGGGCCCTGTGTAGTGTGTAGCGTTGTTCAGTCAGCTGTACAAAGGCTCAAGACCGTCAGCTGTGGTAGAAGTTTCTGTGCTGTTTCTCTGAACAGAGGTAAACAGGATGATTGTAGGGTTTGGGGATGGATTAGAGAAAATAATTACTCCTTCAGGCCTCGATGTCTCTTATTGTTGGAATAAAAATAATTATTGAACAAAAAAATTAATATATGTCCTAGAAAAGTGTAGAACAATTTCCACCAAGCCCAGTATGAAGTGAGAAAGATTAGATAGCTTAGGGAATGGTGTAAGAGCAGGACAGATCCGGACAGACCCGGAGTGATAATTTCTAGCAAATTAAGGGTCGACAGTTTTGACACTGACTTGCTCTATGATCTTAAGTAATCCATGTCCACTGCTTCGTAAGTCCATGCAGTGCTTGTGAGCAGATGTGAGCCAGCCGTGTCTCATTCCCCGGCAGATGCCTACCCGCTCTGCCTGTGCTTGGAGCCAGCTGGACGCCGTGGAGCCATGTCAGTGCACTGAGCCTCAGCCATTACGCTCCGCTGTACTCAGATCTTCCTTGGCTCGGCCCGAGCTGACTCTGGCTGCTGGACATCACAGACCACGCTCTCCTTTGCTTGCAGGGCTTGGGTAGATGTGCCTTGTTTTAATTTGTCTAGATGTAAAAATGTTTTAGTGCTCCAGGAACCAGACCTTGTTTTGCAAGATTTATTATAGTTTGCTCATTTCTTTCAGAAATGTGAAAGACCTTGTTGCAAAACAACCAAAATGCAGTTTTGTCATGTATTTACATCTGACATACACCATTGTTTACAAAACTATCTATGCATTAAAATGTAAACGCTAATCTCACGCTGCTAAAAGACACCCCAAAAGTAATAGTTGCCTTTGCCCCAAAGTAATAAAACCGTCAAATAAAATTTATTGCTAGCTCAAAATGCTACTAACACCTCACTTTCATTGCCAAACTCTGCTAATAATCTTTAATTTGTTTTCTTCTACATATGTGTGCAAGAGCTTAAAGGAAACGCTTAAAGAGCTGTACAGCCTGTAGAATACTTCACTCTGCGTGCATTAATCTTTAAATGGCTGGCACACAGTGCAAGGTAAACTGGCTAGCAAAGGAGGAAATGTGTATTAGACATCTACCTGAAGAACTGGAGGATGAAAACACCTGAGAATCTTACAGAAATAGATCTTTTTAGTTTTCTTTGCATATGCTATGAATTAATTAAAAAAAAAAAAAGCCTAGTAGAAGAAATGTCATGACAGCCAAGGAGCTTGTACGGCCATGTGTGAATGACTGTGAATGGGGAAAAGAGGAGCCATGAAATCCACATTTTTAAAAACTTGTCAGATGTGACATCTTAAATTCTGATGAAATGTGTAAGGAATTTGCATGCTAATGGAAACGAGGATCTCTTTTTATGTATCGAGCATTTATAGGCAATTGCCCTCTGGCTAAATTTATTAAGCCAGAAAAATCTTGTAAATTTCTCTTGAAGATTTATTAGTCACATTTGTTTCTGTTCTGTACAACATGAATGTTAAACTCAATCCTGCAAGTTTGTCGCAGGTGAAAGTCCCTTTCAAATTAAAGGAAATTCTGGACCTGAGCCAAAGCCAGTTAAATACATGTACTGACTTCATGAGGCTTAGGTAAAGGCACTGGTGTGCAGAGCGTTTTAGGACTGATCCTGGTCTGTGGGGGTTGAGTGAATAGGGCAGTGGCATTTTCAGTGGATTGGGGTTTTCTGACATCTTTTTCATTTTCTTCTAAGTTCCTCATGAGAAGAAATATTTGTAAATACCTTCAAAGATCAATTGAACATAATCTAGAATCCCACCAAGTAAAATCTCTATTACAGTCTTCCTCGGAAAGACTCAGCTCTCCTAAATTCATTTAAATACTTCTGGTCTAAATTAGTCATCTAGGCATCTTCCATAGCAAGCAGGGAGAGCCCGTAACACCCCAGAGTGATTCAACCAACCTACTTTCCCTTGAACATATGGAGACCTGTGTAATATTTTCAGACTGGCCACCAAACCCATGAGCAGCTCCATTACATGAGTTGTATGTCCCATGGTAGCTGAGAGGAGAACTCAGCGCCCAACGAGTTCTGCTAAGCTGTTGTGTAGGTGGATGGCATTTCAGCTGTCTGATGATGAGTAACCAAAGACAGCTATCTCCAGTGGAGTTGTTAGTTTGCTTAAATCTTAGCCTTAAATCTGCCCTCTGTATTTGCTGAATTTCAGTGTTACCTTAACTTGTATTCCCTTAGTTTTGATCGTTTGGTTTTAGAATAAATTTCACCTCGCTGTTTTCTTTCCCTTATAAAGTTTTGCATTATTCTCTGCCACTCAGTTTTTCTTTTAGAATGCAATTTATAAAGAAGAGTGCAATGTTTAGGTGCATAAATCTGTCTGCCTCTCAGAACCTGGCCAAATCCTGTTTGGTTTTCTTACCCATGTTAGCAATTGCCTTTGTCTTTTGATTTTTGGAAACCACCTGAGCACTGTTTACTTTCGGGCGGATGGAATGTGATTCCTATCATGTTCAGTGGTGCTAATGGGACATGATGCAGTATCACTGGGAGGTCTGTTGAGTTCGCTGTGCTCCCTTCCAGATTTAGCTGAAGTGAATGTAGGGATTACCTTCATCTGTATTCAGTGGTGCCCCTGGCATCCCTGCACACAGGCTTCTTGGGAGTACAGCTGGCATCAAAACTTGATCAAAGTCATTCCCTGTATCGAGTGTAGCCAAAAAGCACCGCGATCTGGGTCTCTATTTTTGTGTCTTTTAACCTCATGCAGGACAAGCGTATATGGAAATCAACACACAAAACATAAGACACCTTTTGGATTTTCTCTCAGTCTATTGCATGGCAACTGCATTCGCCGCCTAACTGCTGTGCTTGCGTTGGAAGTGGGTGGATGTATCTGGTCCGTTTTCAGGAAATTTTGAGCAGTTCTAGTGAATCCATAAACATTCTTTCAAGAGATTTAGGCTTTTTAAAAAAGTTGTTTTCATGCGGTTTAAATATCTGGTCTTAAATTGCTGTTTCCATTTGTAAGATAACAAGAACTGTTCATATCCCTTGCTGTTTTCTAGTCCCCCAGGTAAAGACTGGGAAAGAAATTTGTTCATTTCAGAATTTAAAGGGAAACAAATACTGTGATGAACTCTTTGGAATAAATCATGATTGTTTTCAGAGATGTACAGCCATATTCAAGAATTAACTTGAGTCCTAAAGGTAATTTAAAAGTTAGGAAGGAGAGGCTGTGGTATGGATAAGGACACTGAGGTGCAAAAGGGGAGCTCACATGCAAGGCCCAAGTTGTAGAGCTCCAACTGCATGGTAAGAGAAGGACCAGGGCACATAAACACCAACTATCATAGTAGATAAGGGTTTAAACGGCATACAGGGATTTACATTGCTCTGTCCAGGTAATGACTGGCTGAGTATGAGAAAGCGAAAAATGACCTTTTTTTGCACAGGGTTAAGCACCCTGTTAAGCACAGGGTGAGTTCTTTGGTTGTTCAGGGCTAGTGGATCATGCAAGATCAAGATCGATGACAGGTTTTTTTCTGCACGTTACTGCCCTAACTTCAAAATTGCGTTTTTATACTGACAGACCTAAAAACATTTTCTAAAATACTGCTCGAAGCTTGTGTTTTGTCAACTGACCATGCTGTCATAGCAATAAACAGACTCTCTAAGAAGTTTGCACCTGATTTCCCAGTGGTGCTTGTTTTGTTCTCTTACCAATGATTTTCTTTGCTTTAATGTCATCTAGAGAGCCAAGAACATTGTATTTAAGAAATTATACATATTAATAAACCCGAATATAAACAAATGGGCATGACAGTGAACCATGCAGTGTTTTACTCCTATATATGCCAATTGCTACAGATCTGCTTAATAATTGAATACATTTGAACAACAAAATTTAAAGGACTAAAAAGAATGAATTTGGTTTTCAAATTAACAGCTGTCTTTACTAACATATATACTATTCATTTACTTTATGCATATCAGTATTGTTAACTTTAGCCAATTGAGCCTTTTCTTTTTCTTTAGGCTTTTTTTTTTCTTCTGTTTTCCTGCTCTTTTGCTTTTGCAGTGTCGTTCACAGTGTTGTTGGACTATGGAAGTTTTCCCTTTCTAAAAGTCAGCCCTTGATCCTTCTTCAAGAAATACAGACCATTTGGTCCCATCTCTTTCTGTGAAGTGTTGTAGAAATATATTTTCTTGTGAGGCTTTAATGTGTCAGTGTCTCACAAATCACTACAACAGTACATTTTTTGAGGGTCTTAATTAAAACTGTTGTTAATGCCAGTAAATGTACCAAGGCAAGACATTTTGCACCCCCCTCATCACCCCACCAGCTCTGGGCTTCTTTCAGCTGCTGCCAGTACTGGCCCTTTTTGCTAGGAGGTGGCAACATCATCAGGACTCAGGCATATTTGCATCATTTCACAAGCCCCCTTACCTTGCTTGATCAATGCAATTAAATTTTCCCTTCAGAGGTACTATCAGTCAGGCTGTGGTTACTTGTATTCCTGAGGGCTTAGCGTACCCTGGAAGGTTAATTCAGATTCAAACAGAACCAGAATTTTGCTAAAGCCACCACCTTCCAGTAGAAGTGTGGCTGTAGAATAACCTGGAGGTGTTTCAGGAACAGCAGGCCCTGAATTGACAGGAAGTATCAAAACAGGAGACCTCTTCTGTCATCTTCTGCAGTACCTGCTGCTTGTTTTTTAGGTTTCACCACACCTCTCTAAAAAACAAGAGCTTGGAATCAAATTTGCATTGGAATTACTTATCACTTAAAAAATGCTGAATTAAACACCTCAGGAACTGCTGTGATATTGCAAGGATAAAAAAACCTAAAAAACTATATGAGATGGTAGAGAGTGTAAAATAGGACATTTGATTTTTTGCTGTGAATACTTCCTATATGGAGTGTAGAGTTATTATTTCCGTTGTTAGTTTTGATATGTTGGCATCACCATTAAGTCTCAAGTGTAGACAGATTCGATTATTAAGCTACCAAAGAATAAATGATAATTTATAGTGTTGTAAAATCTTCTGAAGAAGAGTTGTTGGTTTTCTTTAAATCTAGGAAAGAGTTGATCACCTTAGATTTAGATCCTGCGGGTTTAACACAAGCATGAATTCAGAATGTAAACTGAGATGTGGAGTCTCTAACTATCAGTTTGACCGTGAGCTACACATGAATAAAGACTAGATTTTGTTGAATGCCATCTTGTACCAGGTACAGCTGGGAGTCCAGAATAACTTCTGTGCTCCTTTCATTTGGATTAAACAAAACCAATATTCAGACGTAAGTTTTATGTACATGTTGAGCAATTTACGGAATGTAAAAAGGAATGAAGCTCTCCCTGAGGAAGGTATTCTACAGAGAATCTACAGCACTTATTCAAAGGTGCTCATGCGCTGCCAATGAATCGGAGCATCTTTAATTTGTACTCTGAACTTGAAGCTTGTGGAAGCTTACTGGAATCTCTCAGCACTGCACAACTACAGTGTACGTGACTCTGAAAGGCAGCGTGCATTTGCTTGCTCGAGGATCACATGAGAGCACTATGAATAGGTCAGACAGCTATTGCTGATCCTAAACAATCTGTCAGCGACTGTTGTCGTAACAGGCCATGTTATTTCTCTGATTTGGGGGTGACTTGGCCTGTCCCTTGCAGAGAGAATCTGCAGTCTGTTTGGTACGGCAGCACCCAGGACTAAGCATAGGCACCAGCAGGCTGGTATTTTCCTCAGTAGTGGCAATTGCTCAGTGTGTGGCCAGTTTGGATTTATAATCAATTGCAGTGAGATGATACTGTTAGTGGACTCGTGAGGAGTAAAGTATTTCAAAAACTGGTGAACTGTAGGACAAGTCCTGAAAGTGAAGTTCTGCAAGGAAGGATATTGTTAGAATTACTGAGCCTTACCAGATCCACTTCTCGTGCTTGCTTATTAAAATAATCTCCCTTCGCAAAGAAGGTGAACAAGAGATGGCAGTGAGAGGGCTAAAAAAGACAGCACGCTGTTATAAACAGAGAGAGGTGCAGAGAACGTCTTGTCAAGCGTATTTTTCCTTGAAGTAAAACTTTAACTGCATCTTTTAGTGACTTGGGTGACACAATGAGTAAATGTACTTGGCCTTTTCATCTTTTGGGCACGAATCTTGGCTTCTGTTGAAAATAAAAATTTGTTTTGGTGGTTTCATTGGAGCAGACATTTGTCTGCATCACAAAACCATTCGGTCTGGCACCAGGGCTCTTTGTTGCTCGAGTGGGGCCCAGCGCAGGAGAGCAGGGGTGTTGCAGGTCAGGGCTGCAGTCGGTGCTGAGTGTTGAACGCTTGCCCAGTCAGCCCACACTATCAGACTTTAGCCAGTGCTATTTACTTCGCTTTCAAGAGCATCTATTTCTCTTTGTCACTTTCTCTGTCTCTCGTCCTCACAGACACATAAGGAACAAAAACATCTTTTATACAGCTAAGCATTCTGAGTAATTTTTCCAAGTCAGAAAGAGAGACTGGAAAAAATTACAGCACAAAGCTCAGCTTGCAGATGAACGATTGCCTTGTCATCCTAATATCCCCCTTCCTTCTCTTAAACCTCACTGGTGAGTGGGCTGTAAGCAAGAATATTGGCTCGTCTCTGCTGGAGTATGTCTCCAGGATAGGACTTTCTGCTGCCTTGCTTTCATTGTGCAATTGCTTCTTCACTGTAGCTCTTTCTGGTCTGTGCGCAGCAAGAAATGAATGAGTGACTGCAGAGTTGAAAACCTCTGTCTGCCTAATATCTGCCTGTCCCAGATAAATCAATTTATCTGATTTTATGTTCTGCCCTTTTCTGTGATTTGCCTGAAAGAGGTTTCTTCTGAAGGCAAGAAGAGATCCTGCCACTCTCTTCTGAGAGAGTAGTGGAGCAAGGAAAATGTTCATAGGCTCCAAGAACCCAGTAGAAATGTAGATGGTGAGAATTTGAGATGTAAAGTTGCCATCAGCAGTGCAGAGATACCCAAGCTTATTCTAACTGGTCGGGTTTGACTCTGGGCATCTGACTGCTGCTGGATGAAGCTCACGGTGGGCTGGTTTGCCGTGCTGCAGGCAGTGCTGTGCTGTCAGCCTAGATGCTTCCAGTACTGAGGTGAGTCAGATGAGCATGGTCTGAGTGTCTCTGCATTATCACAGAATCACAGAACGTTAGGGA
>NW_010199427.1:0-2176 GCF_000695765.1 Mesitornis unicolor
TAAAGATGTTCAACAGGACTGGCCCCAAACCGGGCCCTGGGAACACCACTGGTGACTGGTCACAACTGGGTTTAGCTCCATTCACCACAACTCTCTGTGCTCCCATCCAGGCAGTGTCATTAAGCTGAGATGCACAAGGACAGATTTCCAGCCTTCCTGAAAACTGAGATTTGGATGTGGGACAAAATGTTAAAGGGAAAACCAAGACAAGGACAGTCAATTAAAATATAACATGGAAGGTCCAACAAGACACTGCCCTTCACATGGCACAATTCACAATTACAAAAGAGCAATTTAAGAAGTTAATATGCAAACGTAAGTCAATAAGTACAAGTTTTAAAGCAGCACAAAATCTTAACAGGGAGACTATTGCACAGCCATTTAACTCTGACTAAGACAGAAAAAGGCAGTGTGTATTTTTATGATTCAAAGTACGTCGCTTTAGTCCCTTCTTACCCCAACCTGAACCATCACCTACTGGGAAGGGCTGGGCCTGGCGCTGCCAGTGTCTCTTTGGGTTCTTTCTGGGCTCTGTCCTTTCCTGGGTCAGCGGCAAGGTGAGATGGGATGGACAGCGGGAGCACAAGGGCCACAGCTTTTCTCTCTCTCCTTCCTGTTCAACAAGGAAAGCTGTCCCTCAGTTGGGTGGACATCACACAACTCCACAAGATCTTAACACACACAGCAGTTCAGAGCAAGGTAAAGTTTGCAGCACGGTGAATGCAAAGTGCTAAAAAGGAAAGCAACAGACATACAGCTCCCTAGGAGATTTCTGAGCCTCCTCTCTCAAATGCAGGAGTTCTCTTCATATTTCTTCCATGAAGAAATTCAATCTTGTTGCAGTGGAAGGGATTCAAACCACCAGTTTTACTGTCTTACGTTTAACCAACCCAAGCTTGAGCTACAATATCCAAGCAGAACAAAGACCAGGGCTTTTACAACAGACCCAGTCCATCTGTTGGCTTACATTAGTTTATCCTCCACCCTCCATATGAACACAGCTCCAAAAGACACGGAGCAGTTGAGGTATTTTTCATAACTAAGTTTATCACCCTATTGGTAGTATCATAACACAACAGTTAGGATTAACTCCACAGATACCCTGCACTGGAAGCTATCCACAGGGCGAACTGTCTCACATCAGTTAGAAGCCAAAATAATATTAGGGAAAATAAGTCCCTAGTAGGTAATAAGTAAAAATTTTACTCCTGGACAAACTCTGGTCTTCAGACATACTCAGCTGTAGTTAAAACATCTCCCTGAATTTTACTTACAGATGTCCTATCCCCAACCTATGCAACTTCCCCCCTACTTCTGCAGACTAAAGAAACCATCACTCGGTATCGGAGGCGGCAGACAACACACTAATATTAACTAGTAGAAGGTTAGTTATAACTAATATTAACTAGTAGAAGGTTAGTTATAACTAATATTAACTAGTAGAAGGAAGTTAATAGAGTCTCATCCCCCCATAAACACAACAACGCATCCACTACGCGCTCAGCACCCTAGAGATACTCCCACATCATCCATGCATCCGCAATAGATCCATTTCCAGACAGAAGATTCGGAGAAAGATGCAGGGGGAGCAGAAAGCATTTGAGGGGTTGTAAATAAAGCAAGTTATTACCACTAGCTTGGGGGTTAGTAAATCGGAAATCTGTGTTCAAGCTGTGCTGTTAGTGCCAGGCAGCAGGCTCTCTTTCAAACGGGGCAGGCAGAAGACAGGTGCTATGTTGGAAGGCAGCATGTTCCCCCCTCAACCTAAGAGGAAAGGCCGGTAAGCGAGATAAAATACAAAACCTGCACTTGTTATCAGTAAATACCCCCATCGTTTAAGTGTTAAGGGGTTTTAAGTTGTAAGAGGAACTCTTAGCCTTTCCCTTGCACCTCATATATCATTACACGTACACTAGAAACTGAATTTCATCCAGTATTGAGCTCACTACGGTGTGCCTTGGCTACAGCTCAGGTATTACAGAGCCAAAAAGATAGTTACTGGTTTTATGAAGCGAATTTGTGATTTCAGTTTGATAGAAGGCCATGCTCACGTGCCAAAGGAAATCAGATTGGGCAGGATTTGCCCTGGGGTTTGCTAACGCTGGTCAACCTCCCCCCAAAGAAAGTTTCCAGCCCTATTTGTTTAGCTCTGACTCTTTCGCCTTCTCCTTCCTGG
>NW_010199427.1:2207-3480 GCF_000695765.1 Mesitornis unicolor
CTTTCCCCAAATAGCTCGGCTGTTTGTTTAGCTGAGAAACTCTCCTGGTAGCGTGGAACAGCTTTTCTTCAGCTGGGGTTGACCTCATCCCCGTGCCTTTCACATGAGAAAAGCAGCACAAACCGCATTGCTACCGCCCAAAACGTGTCCGGGTCACCTGCCTCGGTGGGAAAGGCAAGGGGTCCCATGTCTTAATCCTCGTGTCGCACTAAGACCCTTAATACTTCCACTACACTTAGGAAAGGAGCTATTTACCTGCTATTTCCCCAAAAATCTGGCTCGGTGACCTGCCTCCCAACATGGCTACCGTGTCTGAGTAAGGAGAAGCCTGGTCATGAGGTGGGAGAGAGAGAAGAAGGCAATGTTGTACCTGAGCCTATCGTATGTCCAACGGAGTCAAAGGAAAGAACCACTGAATCTGTAACACAAGAGTACAAGTTCATTTTCCCCTTTTTCTCAGCACCGTAAACGCCGTAACGTTCGCTCGTTATTTTGGTTAAGTAACTCCGTACGCTCAAGAAGCGGAGTAACTTCTTCAGCTGCCAGAAAATCAACGGGCATCCAGCAAAGGCAGAACGCTGGGATACCCATCACGATGTCGTTACCCAACGAAGCAGCTACAATTTATTGAAAATAATTTCATTTTATGCCTAATAAGCTTGGTCAACCTTACCAAAACCGAATCATAATATGGTTTTCACTGCTCGACTGCAGAGCTTTTGCTTATCTAATGTATCATCAGCATTTTGTCCCCACTTGCCTGTTAGGATCAGCTCTTCCCTGACACTGCTAAGCCAAGCAGTTCGTGCCTCTTGCACTTCTCACCATGTTTTCCACAGCTTTACTCACACGAGTGGCTCCCCCAGCTGAATGCATTTCAATTTACCAATATCCTTTGTACGATCAGCATCAAGAAAACACAACCTCTGACTTGATACCCTTTTATTTTGCCACCTGGGGATCACAGTAGCATTTCTATCCATGACTGCAGCTACAACTCGTGCTCATCAGTCAATGCCCATCACGTTCAGTCACTGTTTCACACCATGAGGCACGCTTTGCTGCAATTGCGGGTCACAGTTCCTAGTTTTAATACATTCAACCTGACATTTGGCCATGGAGAAACCCTTAGTGCCTGCTTATACTTAGCCCACCCCATGAACCAGAGCCCTGTATTGGTCATTCGTTTTCCCCATATACCGCTCTCCCAGCACAGAACCTGCTTGCAAAATTTCACATTCTATAGATATACATTCATATAATTGTGTGTATA
>NW_010199428.1:0-3805 GCF_000695765.1 Mesitornis unicolor
CGGGACTGGGGGAAGACGGCCCTAACGGCCGCTCCCTGCGGGGGAACCCGGGGCCCAAATCCCCCGGCGGCGTGCGGTCCCTGGCAGATTTGGAAGTGAGATGCAGAGTGGCCGCGGCAGCCCGGGTGACCGCGACTTTCCTGGTAACCGAGGAAATTGGTACCCACAGCCTCAAAACTGCCGTGTCTGTGTCGGTGAGGAACCCCTCGTCCATTGCATAGATGGGAAAGAAACTCCACGTTTAAGAAATAGATGGTTCACTTTTTTCTTAATATACTGACTGACCTTTTCTGTCACATGGCAAATAATGTATTCTAGTTCCCCTGGCAAGTGAAGCATTTGATAGCCTTGTTCTCTGATACACTTCTAATGATAAAAAGTGTCTTTCCTTGCAAAATCCTCCTATATCTTAACCCCATCGCTGCCAATGATAAAAACAGAGTGTTTTAGTTTACATTCAGCTGCTGCTACTTAGAAAGAAGTTGAAAACACCACTTTTCCTGGGTATCTGACTTTTTGATAAAGCAGGGACAAGTGGAAGAAGCATTAAAGGTTTCTTTTGCTCCTGGGAAAGTTTTGCTCCGTTGCTGTTCTGCTTGGGCCTGCTTGCTTGTTTTCCAAACACAGAAACGTAAATGGAATTCGGTCATTATGGAGTTTTCCTGATAGTTCAAGATTTCAAATTCAGATATGGCTCTTTATCACATCTGACCCCTAAAGGCCACCTTTGGCCAGAACAAATTGAACTAAGATGAGATGCATTGCACATTTCCCATGAGATGCATTTCAGCAATTTTTCTTCTGCTAATAACAATTATGGTCTGTTCCACTATTCTAGCCCTGTTCCATTTGTGGAAAACATTTGAATTCGTGTTCTCTGTGTTATTTTTTTTTCTTTTTAGTTTTTCCTTTATTATTCTGGATACTATTTGCAAACAAATATTTAGACCAAAATATGTAGCCTTTCTTATGTGTTTTCAGGATGTTTCCTTTAATATAGTATACAGACACTTTAAACATTTGTAAAATGTGAAAATTATGATTTCACAAACTCTTAAATAATCTAAGCAGAAAATTTAATTGGATCTTTCAAATGAAATCTTTGAAATCTGGAAATTTGTAGCTATTGTTTTGCTTTTGCCTTTATCTCTCTTAAACAGGTTGCATTAAAGTCAAACATTGCCACTGTGAACAGAACTTGTTATCATGAAACTCACTGGAATTGTCTGCATCCAGGAGCGATATGGAGCAATTTTCAACATGGAGGAGAAATTCTTACATGTGTCTGGTAACAGAAGACAGTATTTCACTGACACAAAACTTACACTGAGTGGGATAGCAACACCCTGGCACCAAACCTCGAACTCTAAGGTGAATGGAAATGCTGGAGCGCTGAATGAAACAAGTATGAGAGCAGTGGTGACAGGCGGCGGAGGCTATTTTGGATACAAGCTGGGATGTGCTCTTGCCAGCGCAGGAGCTTCTGTTGTTTTGATTGATTTACACAAGCCTATCTGGGAAGTTCCCAATGGAGTAGTGTGTATCCAGGTATGGTAAATTATATTTTCACAACAGTCAAAGTTAGTTCATTTGCCTTTTCCATAATGTCTTACTAGTTTTCACAGAATCCAAACACCTAATTGCAAATTATTGAAAATTTCAATAACTGTGTTAACTGTGTGAATATCCCACAGGATTTTTTGTGAACTGATTTAAGTATATCTGAAATAAGGAAAACAATGATACCTGTAATGCGTAGCACAGAATACTCACTTCACCTCCTGACTCTGAAGTACTCCTTGGAATCCAGCCACTCAGTTTAATCACCAGCAGAATGAACAAGGGGGTATTATGTGACCTAATGAATGTTTTTAAAGTCATTTGAGTTCTATGGAAGAAAGTATGATTATCACCAAATATTGAAATGGGCCTAGTTTTCAGTACCAGGATGTACAGTACGTACAACTATATACACACATTCCTTCTATGTTAACCTGCTACATGATAAATGCTAGCCTGCAGTTTTGATCTCAAGTCCAAATATCTTTTTGTATGTATTACAGGCAGATGTCAGGGATTATGCTTCCATATTTGCAGCCTGTGAAGGGGCTGACTGTGTGTTTCATGTAGCTTCATATGGAATGTCAGGAAGAGAGCAAGTGAGTCCAAGTCGGTTTGTACTTTTCTGTGTGACTGCTCACACTGAGGATGACTCGATGCTGTACCACTGCATGTTAGATGTTCTCTCTTTAGATTATCCTGAAAGCCTGAATCCACATTCATGCTGTTCTGTTAAACTGTTCTGTGCAAATTGATGTGCAATGAGTACTGATGAATAATTTTTATTATTAAAGTTACAAACACCCCCTCCCCTTTCTTACCTTATTTAATAAAATGAACTTCAGTAATCACCTTAGCTGGATAGAAGAGCTCATTCAAAGATGTTTGCAATTGAGCAATGCATACTTGGAATTGGTCATTGAAGTGCTACTAAAACATGGATAACATATTGCTGCAAGGTGTATAATCACTAGAAATGTGTATTCAGAAACACCACAATTCTCTTTGCTTCAACCAGGCTAGACAGTGAAAATACAAGAAAAATACAGGCATAGTTTAAAAATAATGATTTGACTTCTTGAAGTCTGAAACAGCAGTCTGAATGATCTTCTTTATTATCAAAGCACTACATTTATTTGAGGACATTTATAACATCCCCTTATTGAATTTAAAATTTATTATTATTAAAAAATGTGTAATTCCTTTATTTTCCTAGCTGCACAGAGAAGAGATTGAAACTGTAAACATTTGTGGAACAAGATTCGTCATTGATGGTATGTATCTAACCTTGCCATTGAGGGTTAGTATAGCGTATCAAAATATTGTGCCACTTAGAAAAAGCCATTTGGCTTTTTTGGCACACACGATTTTTTACCAAATACTTTACATTTTTGGCAGAAGATGAGGAAACATATCATTGAGGGGTTTTTTTATGCTCGGTTCTGCTATGGGGTGTGATATGAGAGCCAGCACTGTAGTTCAAGTACTTCAGCTTTTCATAATCATATTTGACCTGATGTCAGAAATCTGTATCCATGTAAGGAGTTAACTACTTCCACGTGTATTTTGTAGCAGCAAACCTCACTGTTATCTAATGGCTTGTGCACAGGTAGTGGGCAGCCCTTGCAGATGGACTTCAGCCACCTACCTGGCTAGAGCTGAACAGTGGGCTGGCAGCAGCCCTCCCAGAGGCACAGTGTTGGCTTACAGCATCCAAATTAGGATGTGCCAGGTTAGAGAACACTTGATTCTACACTGACGTTGTCTCTTGAAATATGCTTTGCCCGTTAAATCACCCAATCATACGATGGAAGGGTTTGCTCTTTTAAGATTGGACAGTTTCTTAGGAAAAGGTCATACAAACTTTTTTCCCATGGTGTTTCAGTTTCCACTAATCTACTTTACACTTTGCCACAGCCTGCAAACAAAGGAACATCACTAGACTGATTTACACCAGTACAGTAAATGTGGTGTTTGGAGGGCTTCCTATTGAAGATGGTGATGAGGAAACTGTGCCATATTTTCCCATAGAACAGGTATTTTGGTTCTATTATACTTTCATGTTTCCTGTTTACTTTCTTGTTTTTGAAAAAGCCTGGCATTTTCATGACCATGTTTTGCCTGATGCCAGAATCCATTGCCAAGAAAGAAAACTCTTTACAGTCTTTGTAGATGCTGTTCACAGACTTGACACTTCGGTTGCAATAACCCCAAGCAGCGCTACAGACTTGGGGATGAGTGGCTG
>NW_010199429.1:0-3942 GCF_000695765.1 Mesitornis unicolor
CTGCTCCCTGGGCTTGCCCTGAGCCTTAAAGTAAGACATCACATTTATAGTCTTCAAAGAACTATGCATTTCTATACATTTTCTCAAGGGAGACCACCCACAGAAGAGTCTCTTAGCAGTAAGCAACTTCTGCAAAGAAATATGGTAGGAATAGATTAAATGTAAAATCACATGATTGAAAATTTTACAAGTCCATTATAATATGTAAGATTAAATTTTAAGTTGTTCTTTAACTAGAAGTTACTGTACAGTACTGTTCTGTTCCATCATTGCAGTTTTACAGTTTTCATATAATCTCATAAATGTTTGGTACATCTGTAATTTTTCTTTTTTATTTTCTTCTTTTTAACTACTTCCATAGCTTTTATTACCTCATTGTCTATCAATGCCAAGTGACAGTTGCTGAAATGTTGTACTGTATTTTCTCCTCTTTTTATTTCCTCCAGCTGTTTAGTCTGTCATTTAAAATTTCAATTTGTTTAGGGTATGGACTAGGGGCCAGACCCAAACATGATAACTTTTCACTTTTAACTGGGTTTACTGCACACTATGGAAACATGTTAAATGATAGGTAGGTAGGTAGGTAGATGGACGGACGGACGGACGGACGGATGGATGGATGGATGTGATGTTACAATTAAAAACCAGAAGGCTACAAACTGTCTATATCAATAGAAAAACCATGTGCAATAGGATACAGAAATTACCCTAAAGTTAGAATATAAATTTCTGCTTTCAGTTCCACCTCATTCCATTCAAAAATTCATGGGCTCAAGCCAATTCATTTTATCTACCTTTCATGTCACAAGTAAGAACAAATATTTTGCCCTTTTAATAGAGAGTCCGCTAATGAGAATATCAACTGTTCTGCAAGTTGCTGTCTATCAAGATATCTTAAAAAGATTGCACATCCTTTTCTCTGTAAAAATGGTTGAAAGCTTTTTATGTACCTACTTTGTGCAGTGCAGGTGAAGTTATAGATCAAATATAATCAGGTGTTTTATACACTTGTCTCTCTATGGAGACTATTAGATGATTCTTTTTACTAATTTTTGCATTTTAAAAATTTAATTTGTCTGTATGACAAAAAGGTAGGCATAAAACTGAAATTTTATTATTGTACCATAAAATTATTTTTAAAGAAAATTACAAAATTAAAATTACATACATCAATACCTGTATCATTTATACAACAGAACTTTATAATACATATATTAGACGTGTTCTTTGTAGTTAATATATTTAGGAGTAGTTCACATTAGACACATGTTAATTAATTTTTTCGCTTTAGGCTTCTATTCTGACCATTTGCTAAGCAAACCAGTGTATAGCAACATACAGGTAGAGAGTAAAAAGGATTTGTAAAACATATCAAATCCATAGCTAGGTGCTTGAAAATGAAATTGTATAAGAGCTCCATTCTTGATGCAATAGAAAAAAGTATACAACACACACCATAATGTCTGTTATATTACTCGTTTCTACATTTTGAATTATATACTCCTATCTTTACATTTTGCTGAAGAATTTGTATATAACTTGAGTGCCAGTATTTATGAGTTAGTTTCCCTATATCTCAATGAAGGACAATAAGTTTGTCCAGGAGATATTTATTACTGTAGTTAGCTATGACTTGATGTTAATGACAATGTAATCAATGAACAGATAGCAGAGCTACTCTGATTTATAAAGTAATGTTTTTGTCATCATTGATTTTTCATCACTCTGTATTTTTTATTTTGCAGGAAAAGTGTAAAAAAATTAAACAGACCTAAAGATTTGGATTTTGCATTAAAGGAAAAGTGAAATATGAAAGTAAAGAATGAAATGGCAAATGGATCAAATTGCTTACTCAGTATAGCTGATGTTAGCTGATTCCGTTTATAACATATTTCCTCATTAAGGTGTTTCATTCTTTCTCTGTTAAATGATAGCCTGTCATAAAAGATAGTGATGTCAAATAATTTCACTGCAAAGTTTAACATATTATGATACTCCCTAGCTGAGTATTAACTCTGAAAAAATGCTTAGATTTTTTTTTATGTTGGAAGCAAATTGTGATAATCGTCTAATAATTAACATGAAAGGGAAAACTGATGTCGTGGTTTAGGCCCAGTGCATAACTGAGCACCATGATGCCCCGAAAAAGGGCTATACAAAATAAGGACTGAGAGGGCTTCTCACAACTTAAACAGGTCACAGGAAAAAGACAGACTCATCATAAGGAATAAAAAAAATAAAATCATTTTAATTTTATTACCAACAGCAGAGTAGAACAATGGGAGATACAACCAGATCTTAAAATCAAAACACCTTCCCCCCACACCTCGCTTCTTCCAGGGCTCAGCTTTTGTTCCCGGTTTCTTCACCTTCCCCCTCTCCCTTTGCCTTGAGGTGCAGGGGGATGGGAGTGGGGGGTTGTAGTCGGTCTTTCTGCCACATTCAGTCCAGCATGTCTCTCTCTCTGCTTCCACGTGGCCCCCTTTCCATAGGGGAAAAAAAAGTCCTCAAAAGTCCAATATGGGTCTGCCCACAGCTGCAATTTCCCTCACACACAAAACTGCTTCAGTCCAAGTCCACAAAACTCCAGTCTGGGTCTGCACATGGTCACAGTTCCCTCACACATGACCAGTTGACCCAGCTCTCGTCACAGGTTGTAAAAGGGAAACCTGGGTTCTGCGTCCTCCTCCTCCCTCTCTTTTTCTTTCCTTCAAACCAACCTTGGTGTTCTTCAGAGCTGTCCTCCTTGGACCCCACTCCTTTCTCCACTGTAGGTCTCTTCTGATGGTTATGGAGATCCCAGCTCTCTCTCTCCATTTTTTCGGGATAGAGCTGCAGTGGGGCTTAAGCTTAAGTTGTGGACAGGCAGGGGAGGGGGGCGGATTGGCTTGGCGTCAGAAGTGGGTCTGACAAAGGCAAAGGGGGAGCTTTTCAGGTAGCTTCTTAAAGGGCCATCTCCATAGCCCTTCCCTCATTACCGAAGACACAACCAAAAACCCCTCACAGAAAACCCAATACAACGGACAAGACAAAAAAGACATGCATTATTAGAGGAAGGTATACAGTTACATGTCCTGATGATGTGTGAAGGTCACATTAAACAAATTTACCTAAAATGGATGTGTAACAGATGTCCACAACTGTTTTACAATGTCACTTTTTAAATTCATAATTCATATTTTTCCAAGTAACATAATTTAATGTATGTTTAATTTTTATCTTTTGATATAATCTCTGTTTATGAAGGGAACGAAATTACTACAGCTCTGACTTGTGCAAAGCATTCAACACTGGCCTGCATGACATACTGGTCACAGAGCTGGAGAAATGTGGTTTCGATGCATGGACCACTGCTGGATAAGGAATGAGCTGGATGGTCGCACTCAGTTGTGGACAATGGCTCAATGACCACATGGAGAACAGTGACGAGTGATGTTCCCCAGGGATCGGTACTGGGACCAGTACTGTGCAACATCTTTGTCAGTGACGTGGACAGTGGCATCGAGTGCATCCTCAGCATGTTTGCAGATGACACCAAGCTGGGTGGTGCAGTTGACACTCTGGAAGGAAGGGATGCCATCCAGAGGGACTTGAACAGGCTGGAGAGGTGGGCCCATGCCAACCTCATGAAGTACAACAAGGCCAAGTGCAAGGTCCTGCACCTGGGTAGGGGCAATCCCAAGCACAGATACAGGCTGGGTAGAGAATGGCTTGAGAGCAGTCCCAAGGAGAAGGAACTGGGGCTGTCAGTCAATGAAAAGCTCAACATGAGCCAGCAATGTGTGCTTGCAGCCCAGAAGGCCAACCACATCCTGGGCTGCATCAGAAGAAGTGTGGCCAGCAGGGCGAGGGAGGTGATTCTGTCCCTCTACTCTGCTCTGGTGAGACCCCACCTGGAGTACTGCATCTCTAGTTCTGGTGCCCCCAATATAAGAAAGACAT
>NW_010199430.1:0-7168 GCF_000695765.1 Mesitornis unicolor
TTCTGTGATTCTGTGATTCTGTGATTATGGTTTTCCCTGTAACTTCTGAAGCAGTAGTTCCCTTTTGCTACACTTTTGCTTTCTGTGATCTTCCCTTTCCTCAGTTAGAGTCTTCTCAAAGACACTCTTCCAGGAAGCATAGCAACATAAACTCTCCATCTTATATGTCTGTTTCTGGTTTGGCATTGACAAAATTTAGTGAAATTGTGCCTTACTGTCACCTAGTTATACTGGCAATCAGTTCTTGCTGAGATTGCTAGCTGAGCCATCTGGATGATGTGATAGGGCTCTACCTGTCTGATGTATTGCTGTGGATACTCCATGACACCGACTCTGAGAACAGCAGGACCAGGAGGATCTCTCCTCAGGAGGATGGATCTGCACAAACTACATTCCAAACATTCTCCAGAAGAATTAGAAAAGTTCAGTAGCATCTGAAAGAGTTTTCAATCATTCTGTGAAGAGCAGGAAAACTGTTTGTAATGGTTCTTCCTTCTTGGCATAGTGCTGTAGTGCTACAGGTTTTACTCAGATTTTATATGCTGCTAGAAAACAGCTATACATACTTCTGCACTTATACCATGAAATTTGTTGCTATGGAAATATCAAAACCAGTCTATGACTAAGAACAGGCAATCCATTCAGGCAAAATAGTATCCAGCCTCAATCTCATTCAACAGTAAAAATGAATTGTAGCCATTTTCATGCTTTATAGTGGCTTAGTATCTTTCCTGTATCATTAAAGTCTTTTAGCCACTTTTAGCCAATGCACACACGCCCCAGTTCAATGCATAATTTGGGCACAGCAATTCCAGCAGCATCTCTGAGAAATCAAATTAAACTAAATTAGATTATCTTTAATATTCTTTGCCTTCTCTTGCTTCCTTTAAATTTCTTGGCACAGAAGCATTTTCTAGATTAGTTGCAGCACCAACTGCACCAACTCCCTTCTAAACATTAAAACTTTAGATGATTCATTGCTTCTTACATGCACAGTACAGTCTGGGGATTAACTAAGTGGAAACTTTCAGGTTGGGGGGAATTTAAAACGAGCAACAGTAAACTTCCACCAGAGTGTGTCTTGTGGTCCTGCTGTCTGAGCAGTTTCTCCTGTGGGAGAAAAGCTGGCTTGAGGCACAAAACTGTGGAAAGGCATGGAAGGTAGGCTGCTTGCTGTGTGTTTATATGCATCTGTATCTTCTCTTCTGGGTATCACACTTTCTTTTGCTGTCAGGAACTTTACTGTATTATAGTCTTTCTAAATTTTGTCCCTTGGAACCAAAGAGCAAACCCTATTTTCCAGTATCTCTGTCTCTGGTTAAGATAACAGACTTACGTAAGTCTTCGTTCTATGAGACAAATCCCACAGTTTGAAATAGGTGTAATGTCTATCAATAACTGAAATGTCTCATGGAAAGTAATTTGAAACCAATGCCCAAAATTACCTCTTAAAGGGATACATTAACAAAGGATTATTATTATAATTGATATAAGCATTTACCTGTCTCTCTTTCCTATTTATTTCATTACCATGAATTTAGGTGTGATTGCAGAACATTCTTAACTAAGGATGCTTTTCTGTTTATATTTAAAGATTTAACTCTCTGTTCCTTGATGAAACCTACATACAAGTGCTCAGAATACTTGATTAATTCCTAGGAGAACAAAATTATACGGAACTGCAAAGACTGGGTCTTTTAGAGGTAAGTATGGATATTGTGTGAGGCTAGATGAAAAAAATAACAACATGAACAGAGTCCAGAACCTAAGGATAAAAACAATTGAACACAACAAAGCTGCACTTCTCAAAATAGCAGAAGTAGTGTTTCTTCCTTGAGTTACAAAGCTATTATGCACTTAAAAAGATAAGAACTATTTTGAAAATTCTGGAAATGTTAAGTTTTCAGTTTAAATTATAAACTGCCTGTTTAGTAAGTGTCTGCATATTTCGACCAAGCTACAAAGCAAATGCTCTTTCACTCTGCCAGCACACCATAGAGAATGTAACTACCTGGAAAATTACACAAAGAAAGAACACATGGATTAACATGATGTAAAAAATATGAGGTCAAATAAGGTATACTCTCATAAAGATGTCCAAGACCAAGTTGCCATAATAGCAACCATAAGTGCTGCAGAGTAGAATTTTCAGAAATACTCATGTAACTTAAAACACCAGTCCTGTTTTCAAGTTGCTTTAGAAATAATAGTGTCTTTTACAAAGGAGTTATTTTTCTCTTGCACACCTTCAAATGTTGTAGAAATAGAATTTCCCATCCTAAATCAGAAAAGTCAGTTCTGCAGATTTGTCTTCATGGCCTAAGTCTTTGCGAAGACTTTGCCTCGGTAGAGCTACAAAACCCATTTCTCACATGAAAGATCAATGCATTCCTCATACCAGTTCTTTCTACTACATTTCATTGCAGAAAGTCACTAATGAAAGTAATCATGACACAGTCACACACTGGTATATAAGGAAAAGAACACAGTTTGGGAAAAGGCTTAAGTTAAAACCAGAACAATAACACAAAAATCAGAAAGCTAGCATGATACAACACCAAAAATCACTAATCTGAGACACCACGACTCAAGTCCTGTTTAATAAAACATATATAAGGATATGAAGAAATATAAGGTTGTTATTATTATGCTTTCAGTGAGACATTTTATAAGTAAATATTAAATTTATAAACCCTTGATGTTTTCACAGAGGAATTTTAGTCATATTAATAACTCTTACCTGTTAGAGTTGCTTTGTTAATAGATGGTTGGTTACACATCGGTGATCGTCTATTTAAAAGAATACAACAAAAAAGATATAAGCCTGCTAAACTCACAGATGACTGCATCTAGAACAATATAATAGAAAATACATTTCCTCTGGAAGTTATTGGGGCTGGAATACCCTGGCATTGCCAATTAAAATGTTAATGTAGAACAGGTATTTCTTTCAAATGTAGAAGGGAATTCACAACTGACCCTGAAACCTCTCTGCAGATTGGGAACTCCAGAGAGGAGTATTTTAGGAATGTATTAGTTCTAAAAACCTGCCTAATCATATCTAAAGCTCATACCTAGCTTGAAGTTTGGTTTATATACATAGTTATCATTGATCTAACATGGCTTGCACTGCCCATATTCTCTGACCTGAAATACTTTTTTAAAAAAATCACTCTATTATTTTGTATACACATTTCACACATTATTTATACGTATACCTTTCACAATAATTTTTAAGGCAAACAGCTCAGTGAATTGCTTTGCCCATTGCATAAAGCTACAACTTGCTGGTCTGACACGGCAGCATAGGGATGTGTGGAAAATATCTTTTTGTGGACTGCATAAGCAATGGTACGCAGCTGTATTTGGAATGCTAATTACTTCTCAGTTCCAGAGATGCACACTTTGGGTGAGGGAAATGACTCCATTACAAAATTTGCCAGTGTAACTAATGTGAATGTTAACTGTGATGCTGTAACACAATTGGAGAAAGATCATATTTACAATGTCTCATTTATAATCATGAAATAATGTGGATAAGTGGGATGGCATTCTCTTGGATGAGTTAGGCAGAGTTCTAGGTTCAGATTACGCAAGTAGCCTACAATGAGCGTAGCTGTGTGCTCACTTTGGTTCATTTACAAGACTTGGACTCTGCCTGAATGATCATCTTTGAATGGTCTTTGACATATGACTAATTTATTGAAAATCATATAAATTACACAAAAACACTCAAAGTTTATGCAAGGACAGCAATGCAAGAGGAATTACTAGGCAAGGGGTCTGTTGTCTCAGCTATCAAGTATAGCGACTTCAAGGGATTAATAAACTCATTACTCATCACGTTTAGTGACACAGACTGAAATCTGTAACATATGGTTGTCATTCTTAGTTCACATTTTAAAAGTATCACTGCAAAAAGTTCAGTGGCCAGAAATTGACACTCACTTGCTGGGTGCCCGATCTTGTAAATTGGTTAATGCAGCAAAGTTATTCCGTACAGTACGCAGGCTGGCCAGCACCTGGAACAGAGAAAATGGTTTCAGTCTAGATTTCTGCACAGGTGAGACTGATTTATGCTCCACTGTGCTGAAAGTGAAAGGAAAGGACATTTCAAAACATCCATAAAATGTTTCCAGGGTTGGTTTGTCTGAAGCCTTTGACCATTATTTAACAATAACATGTCTCTTAATACAAGGGCAATAGTTTATTTCTTTTTTTTTCCCTTATAAACAACTCATTATTTGTTTAAAGACAGACTTACTTGAAGAGGAGGAAAGATTTCACAGAATACTACTTAGTTCTCAAAAATGACCATAAAAGCATTCATATCTGGAAGATAATAGCCCATTCAAGTCTAATACTTCATGCATAAGAAATGATTACAGAATTTTCCATTTGCAGTTCAGCCTCCACAGACCTCAAAGGACAAAGGGCATTAGGTTGTCTAGACTGCCAGGAAAAATAAAAGTGGCTCCTTTAAGAGGAACAGTTGATGTGGGGACAGTGCAGAAAGCCAGAGTAAGAGGAAGGTATCACCTACTCAGGTGAGAAATGTCTGCAGGCTCTTACAAGGTTTGCACATTGGGAAAGACAACATAAATTGAGTACTTCCTTTTTGGACTTAATTTAATGCAGCTAGCAGAGGCAGTAGAGGAGTGTATTCTTGTAAGTGGTGTAGGCACACTCTTCTGAAGGCAGTTGGATAAATGCAACAGATTTTGCACCATGTAAGGGTTGTAAGATCCACCTCTGCCTAGGGAGAGGCAGTTCAGCAGATGTCAGAGAGGGAGCATGAGTTGGTTGGAACCAGCCTGGGAACAGGAGGAGGCAGCAGAGCAGATCACTGAGGTAGACATCAAGTGATGTTTCTCAGCCCAGACTGGGCTGATACCCTGGTGAACTCATCCTAGGAATAAAAAGGTGGGAATGGGAATTTGGTTTCCAAAGGTCAGTTGAGGAGGATACAACCTTCTTTCCAGAGCCCCTTAAATTTACACATGAGGTAGGAAAGGGGTAAGAGGCTGAAGAGAAAAGAAGGATTTAATTAAAGTTTGTGACAGACAGAAAATATTCAGGAGATAATTGATTGGCAATGTTCAAGCTATTGTAGGTAGTTCCCAAATGAGTTAAGATAATAAAAATACATTTGTTGCCTAATTAGACAATATTAATTTATTTAGGTTTTATTTTCCAAAGATCAGGAGGCAAACTCAAATATTTTACATTCAGCACAGAATAAAAATAATTATACATGCCATCAGATTTCCATGCCCTGGGTACAATGACACTAACAAATGTTATATTTAGATGTTGGATATACACAGATGAAAATCAGGCATGAACTGAGAAGGAAAAAGAAGACCTTGGAGTTCAAAAATGAATACATAAAATACAAATAAAAACTGCTGAATTATGGAAATACTGTAAAAGCAAAGATGAGTTGAAGGTGGAAGAAGAAAGCAAGCATTAAAAGGAAAAAGGTTGGCTTGTTAAGATAAGACACAAAGTTTAGTGATGACAGTCCATTTTCAGTTCTTTTCAGTTGATCTGCCCAGGTTCAGTCTATGTGTGCTGGGATCCTGAGATGGCTTGTATGGGCTAGTGTTATCAGAGAAACATATCTGTGTGGCTTTCTGAGCTGTCTCAGGCCATGAAAAAATGTATTCAGTTTTCCTAGCTGAGAGTTCATACCCAAAAAGTGCTGCTGGGGTCAAATTGGCTGTATATTCAGGTGCACTGCGAACTGGGAGCATGTACTAATCTAGGTAAGTGCCTCCTTGGTGAGTCATCTCAGGCACAGCCATGCTTATTAGTGCTGCCTCTGCTGGACTGCAATGAATGACTCTCTACCCGCTGCGGCAGGGCTGAGTCTCAAAAGTTTGCAGGCTAGGCACGATGCTACATGAAAACATGAACCTAGTTGAGGTACATGTTGGATCTGAAATAACAGGACATTTAGCACCTGTGGTGCTGGGGAAGAAGTGCTCAGAGCTGCAAGGTTGCTCAGAGCCAGTTGTGAGTGGAGGCTAATGAGTCATCCTGGACCCATGCTTGGGTCCCTGAAGAGCTGCAAAGGGGGTCTCTCTACTGTACCCACCACTGTGCACATTGACCAGATTTTTCCACTGGCTAAGATACCATGAATATCTCCTTTTTCTGAAAAGAGAGACTCAACTGTTTGGCTTATATGTCCTTCTGTTTGTTCTTCTGGCAAGTTAGATAACTTTTGTTTTGCAGGACTGGGGTGAAATGTCCAGTACCTGCCCAGGATCCTAGCTGCTTTAGTATACATGCACATATTTTGACAGTTTCTGCAAGTGCAAGGGATCCTCACATGCATAGCAACAAATGTGAAAGTGACAACAAAAACTTTGGCCCTTGGTTACAGTGGAGCTAAACAACTTGATTTATTGTATAAATGTATTAATAGTTATAAGTCTATTATTTTGGAGTAGAAGTACATAAAATATTTCAATTTTTCATTATAATTTGCTGTAAGTGATAGTTCTCTGCCCACAGAGGTTCCACTTGTCCTTAATGTTTCTAGAGTTAGATCTGTGAGCAAAAAACAGTCACCTGCAAACCTCTGTAGGCTTAATACCTAAGTAAGTAATATTATTTTCAAAATCAAGTTACATACAAACAATTGCAAGTGAATTTAAAAAATAAAACTTTTTTATTATAAAAAGCCCCACAGGATGTGTCCTTAAATTCAAATCATTCAAATGATTTTATTTTGAAAATGGAATTTCTATGAATAATTACAGCAGTTGCTGCATACAGCAATATAGGGAAGTGCAACTAACAATATCCTTGTGACAGATTTTTTAATTTTAGCTTACAAAATTCCATTCTGTGTGGGGACACAATATGTCACCCTGCCTCCTGTTAACAAATGCAGCTGCACTACAATGATGATGTGCTGAACAGAAACTGAAATGATAAAATTGGAACTATTACCACTAGGTGACTGATGATCAGATGAAACAAGCCTCCTGATCAATTGAAGAAAATATAGATAGTTTGAAATAACTTGAACATGTATTCCACATAACATGATAAATCACCAACAGGAAGCCCTGAATACATTAAAACAGTGCTTTGGCTGTTTGCAACAAAAAAATCAGAGAATCACAGAATCACATAGTGTTAGGAGTTGGAAGGG
>NW_010199431.1:0-13453 GCF_000695765.1 Mesitornis unicolor
CTAACGTTCTGTGTGATTCTGTGATTCTTCTGGCCTACCTGTAATAGCAGGCTGTTCTGATGCTAATCGCTGTAGTGACTTGCTTTGCCAAGATATAAAATGCATCATCATATGCAAGGATATTTCCTTCATATGCTTGCTGAGCAAGCTCTGAAAGTGAGGAACAGAATTTCCCTAGTTCCTTGCTGCATTATTTTCCTGTCATGGGCCAAGTAAATGTTATCACTAACCAGAGGATGTAGGACAGGCTGTAGCATATAGACCCTTTCCTGTGTCTTTCTCAATAACAAGAATTACCTTTGAACAAGAGTGCTTTAGGAACCGTAGCTGTTGGTGGAGGAGCCTCATTTCTGGTAGCAAAAATTTGAGTGAGTGATGTGGCGATACAGAAGGTAGAGTGACATTAAAAAATTCTAGTGGGGAAGCTGTAAGTCAGATTCTGCTGTGCAGACATACCAGTGTGTGGAGATTAACCTTTTGAAGACTTGGGCTTGTAGAGATATGGTCCTTCATGTAGGAGGAATACTTGCTAATAATGGTTTCTTAGAAACATTATCTTGAAGTTTTTCCGTATCTGTTACTGAAAAAAAAAGCCCCTCGCACCCAAACCATACTCCCTCTCACCCTATACTGTTACCTACATTTTTTTTGGCAGTAATTTTGAATAGTTTTTTCTAGATCTAAACATACTGGACTGGAGCCTTGAAAATCTCATTGCTATTGCTGTAGGATCTGCTGCACACTTCTGGAATGGAGGAACTCTTCAAGCCATTGAAAGCATTGATTTGAATTCCAGTTCCAAATACATTTCTTCTCTGGCTTGGATAAAAGAAGGAACTTGCCTAGCAATTGGCACCAGTGATGGAGAAGTGCAAGTACTAGATAATTTACTTTTTTAGTCTTTCTCCATTTTTAGCTAAAATAGCCACAAGACAGTTTGATACTGATTTGTTTTTTAAGGAAACATATGAAGATGATTGGCTAAACTACAGAAGATTTCTGCTGGAAACAATATATAGCACTTCCCTGTATCATGCTGCACCTTACTGAATGACTCACTGACAACTTATGTTATCTATATGTAAGGGAGCCTCTGAAGCCACTAAGGAGCTGTTGACTGAATTAATGATTCAGTTGTCCATAGGCAATTACATTTTTTTCCACCAATAAAAGACACCCCTTCATTGAATTATTTTGTGCAGCATAGGCTTTTTTTTCTTGTATCTCACTTGCTAAGATCACTCTAGTGATCAATGCCTTGAGAACTTAAGCCAAAACTCTCCTTATGGATTCACACATGAGAATTTGACTTCGGTTTGATGATACATATACCTCTTAGCCTCCTGCTATAGGACAGGCTATTATCAAAATATTTTTGTGGGACTTCAGCTGAGATGCTAGATAATATGGGGACCTACCTGCTGCAGTCCTAAGTCAGCAATTTGAAAGTACTGAAGACCAGTGCTTTCAAGTATGGACTTCCCAATACTGACATGTAAATTATTAATTTAAAACTCAGAAATGTGCATTCCCTTCAATCCTGTCTGATTTCAGCATCCCTGATAAAGGTGCCAAAATTTGTAACTACTCATTCTTGTCTTGTGAAATAAATGAGCTTGAGATTGTCCATATGTCTAATAAGAACTGGGCAGTGGCTTACTTGCAAACAAATGAAGAGAAAAAAGTATTTTTTCTTTTTTTTCTTTTTTTTCTTTTTTTTCTTTTTTCTTTTTTCTTTTTTCTTTTTCTTTTTTCTTTTTTTTCTTTTTTTCTTTTTTTTCTTTTTTTTCTTTTTTTTCTTTTTAAATTTGCATTTCTTGTTTGTTTTGGATTGGCAGCTGTGGGACATTGAAACCAAAAAGAGGTTGAGAAATATGTTTGGTCATCTGTCTGTAGTTGGAGCTCTGAGCTGGAATAATTATATTCTGAGCAGGTGAGTATATCACCCAAAAAGGAGTCCTGCTGCTTTTACTTAGACAAATGTCCCATTCGTTTTAGTTGTTTTCATTGGCTTTGCTTAGAAGTAGTTTATCCTGTCACTGTACTTATTTGCCGTCTCAGAAATCACATGTTGATTTACTGTATGGCAGAAAAGCAGCCAAAGGGGATTTAGCCTGCCTCTTTAGTCTCTGTTTCTTACTCTCCTTCCAGAAAGCTGTCACCACTTCCAGAATTTCAATAGGATGTGAAGGTTGTGGGTCTGGTTGTGTGCAAAGTCTGAGCTTGAAATGTTGGTCTCTCCAGTGTGTCTGGACTCAAAAAATCAAAGTCTGCCTGGTGCCATAGAGAGGGCATGTAGTTTAGACGGCTCCTCCATTGATATCAAGACTGCATTTGTCTTTTCAAATGCACAGGGAAACAGCTTTTAGAGTTGCACGCCTCTCTACTTGTGTATCTACAAAGGCCAGCTCATTGTTATCCACATCCCAAGGACTGAAGTGTACTTCAACCAAGGCTGAATTTTACACTAGCTGGTGAATATTTTAAATTTAGGAATCGTTTAAATATGAGGATTCAGATGAGAAAGACCAAGTGCACTCTTCTGTGGTTTTTTCTTGCACAGGTCCAGAACACAAGCACTATAAAAATGACATTTCTTGTAATAAGTCAGTTTTGTGTGTGCAGTTTTAAAGCTTCCAAATCACTCAACGTGCATCTGAAAAAATCTTTGAGTCAGTATGGGAAAGTAATCATTTATTATTACCTTAAATTAATCTATTGCAGTAATGTCAGATATCTCTTTCTAAGATACCCAGAAAGATAGTATTAAACTTGATGGATTTTTCAATGTCATCATAAGATTTAGAAGTGTGAATTTCCAGCAGGAAGCTCATCTATTTTGTCATAGGTTTATTGTTGGGCATGAAGTCTCATCTGTCCTTGGCAAAAATAATCTTGCAAAATGATTTTTCGTGAAGAACAGGAAAGTTTACATTAAATGGTTTACATTAATGGAACAGGGTGCATATCAGTGGCCTACAATGCAATGTGTCTTCAGGGAAATAAAAGCCATGAGAGAGAACAGGTATTCTGCCTGACTTGCACCGAGCATCTACTTTGCTCCTTTCTTTCATAAGCCACCTCTACAATCAGGGTGTGCCTTAGATAGTTGGTTTGTGTTTCCTTTTACTGAAATACTGTTGTTTTGCAGATACATTTCAGTCTGATGTGGTTTGCTTCTGAAACCACTGAAGGTGTTGTCATCTGTGTGATGATGTAGCTTGTCTTCTTTAACATTAAACCCATGCTGTATTTTCTCATCTACAGTGGTTCACGACTAGGATCTATTCATCACCATGATGTTCGGGTTGCTCAGCATCATGTTGGGACTCTTTGCCAAAACAAACAAAGCATTTGCAGCCTGAAATGGTCACTAACTAGCCAGTTGCTGGCAAGTGGGTCTAGTGATGGTGTACTGAGTATCTGGCCTAGCGACCCTGGTGTGAAACTGCAGTCACAGCCACTGAAAACCATACCTCATTCCTCAGCAGTTAAGGTATATGGAGAAGGAATATCTGCTTTTCTATATTTGCTCTTGTAAAATCACATTGTTTATGAGGACAGACAGGAAATTTTTAAAATTATCTTGCTGATATCTATTAGTTTGTTCTCCCTGACTGTGATGCATTAATTTTGAGATCAGTTCTCCTCATTCCAAGTCACAAATAAGTTTGATAGGACTTTGATTAGGAAATTTTACTGGATTAGTAGGCCTTTGTAAATATGATGCCAAACAGAAATAAAGTTTACAGTAGTCTTCTCTCTCTGCTTTACACAGAAAAGTTTGGTGGTGTAATATGTACAAGTTAGCAAACAAGATCTTTCAATTTTTGGAGATTCAGAAAATTCTCTCTGCTGCAGTTATTTTAAAGATCAGGTTTCTTTTGCCCTCCTGACCATGTTTTCATGTCATTGCTAGTAGCAAATAATCTGAAGTAGGAAACTGGAAATGAGACAATTTAAGATTCTTCATCTTCATCAAGTCCTAGTCTGTGTGGGAGAGCGGACAGGTCTTAGCAATACGAGGCAGAGGAGTACAGCATTTATAAGCTGTTTGTCCTCTCAGGAGAGTCTGAAGCTGGGCTGAAGCACTGGGGTAAAAGGGTCAGAGGAATTTATTCAAACAGGTGGAATTGAATATTTAGAAGCTTTTCTTCAAGTAGAGTCTAGGCTTTAGGCATATCCTGGGAATAGCTCAGAAGAAAGCTGGTAAGCCCTGTAAGTCACGCTGCTTCTCTGATGGCTTGACTTAGGCAGTACAACGGTCCTGCTGGGTTCTTCTGGTACTGAGGTATGAGTCTGTGGCCTGTGAAGGGTAAGCAGAGAAGCTGGAGTTCTGTGAGTGTATGTGGGACAGTCTAGGCTGCGGTGAAGCAATGACCAAGGAAGCAGCGTTTGGAGTTTTGGGATCTTACATTGGGGTGTGTGTGTACATTCTGGGTGCTTGCTGCAGTTCGTTTTTCCAACTAGATTTTTAAGCAAAATCTATTCTTTTTTACAGCTAACTAGTCTGGTCTGGCATTTGTTTTCTTTTTTTTTCATTTTTTTAGGCTATGAACTGGTGTCCTTGGCAGTCCAAAGTCCTTGCTACAGGGGGTGGAATGAAAGATGGGATTTTGCGTGTCTGGGACGTAAATCATGAGAAAATCATTGAAAGTGGAGCTACAGATTCTCAGGTGAAATGATGAAATGTCTGCATACTTAGGCTAAGTTCTTGTATAGCTGTGTTCATTTGGCAGACTCCTCTTGACTTTGAGGGTGGTTCTGCGGTCAGAAGAACAGCAGGATTTTCTCTGGATGTGCAATTGTGCTACATTTGGCACTGCAGCAGTTTGTTGTTTCTCATTCACCACATCTCTCTCTACACAGAAGTGATTGAAGAGGAGGTGGTCTTGCAGCCAGACACTTATCATCATCTTTTCCTTATAGTTTTGGCCAAAACTCTTGATGAGGAGAGCATGTTGAGGGGAAGGGAAAATTCCCAGAGTGCTGGGGTGAGAAGAGCTCTAAGGATCAGAGGGCAAACATCCGTCTCTGGATTTGAATATTGAGAGACAGAGGAACAGATTCTCAGCTTGAGTAAAGCAGCATGACTGTTAATTTTCCTAGAGCTATTAAAGCTTAGCTGAGGATGTGTTTGAACAGCTTTGATTTTGTACTGGGAGTCTGTTACCACATTTGTCTTAAATGGACATTAAGGCATCTGAACTTTGAATTGCTCTAAGGAATGAAATGATGCTTCTAAATAAGTAAATATTTTGCTGGCACTGTTTCTCAGTAGCTTGTTTAAACATAGCAGATAACATTTCAAATTTAATGAATAGTGTATGTTGACCCTTTCTGAAAACTAAAGCAGAATCTTAAATTGCAGTAGATTTGTTCCTTGGTCTGGTTACCCAAAACCAGTGAACTGTTGACTGGACAAGGCCTTCCTGGAAATCAGATGAAAATATGGAAGTATCCCGTGCTTGTTAATTCATCAGAACTCTATGGCAAGTATATTCATTAATAGTTTTAACTATTTCAGTTAACTGTCTAATCAGTGTGATTTTGCACGTGCATACCTTATGTATTTATATAAAAAGAGTTAGAAGAGCAGTCACCTGCACGTTCTCCCTCTGCCAGCACACATACATTCATGTGCACAACCCTGATTCATGGGATTGTAAAGGTTGACTTATGATAGTAGTATAAGTGCTTCTCTAAAATTCCTTGATTTTAATGATGGAATTCCCTCCTGTAATTTCTAAGGCCATCCCAGGTGCAGGATGTGGATTTCCACTTCTCCTCAAGGCTTATTAGACCTGCACTGAGTATGCTGATGTCAGATTGTAGGCTGATGGCCTTCTGAATAACACAAACTAGATGTGACTTCTTGGGTTTTGCAGCTCATCATGCAAGGATACTGAACCAGCTTCCACATGATGTTTGAAATAAATCTCTATGTGTTATTTATCTCTGGGTTTTAATGAATGATTTTGACTGTGAAGCAGTGTGGTGTGAGGTTGTATCCTTTGTAACATGCTGATGGCTAGAGGAAAGTGGAGTTTTCTTGCAGGTCTGTATTGGTCTGTGCTGCTGTAGGGCTACACTACACATAAAAGTTGTTCCTTGCTATTAAGCCTTCTTGTTTCTGGTCCTTGCTGCCACTTCTGTCCATTAAGTTTTACTTGTTTTCATGTTAACTGGAGTTCCAATAGAAGAATCTGAAGTTAAAGGAAAATAACAAATTACTTGTGCACTAGCTGCATTTTCCCAACTATGGTAGTTTTTTCATGATCACTGACAGGATATGACCAAAGAAGCTTTGGATTTTTAAAAAGTTTACTTATCTGTAAGAGAAACTAATTTTCATGAACAGAAAGACCAGGTAATTGTTACACAAATGTATTACTGCTTATGAAGACTCTTAGTACTTACTATAAGCAATTGAAGGTTGGGAGAAATTGTGAATGTATCAAAATATTTTCAGAAAAAATACTGTGATGGATAATTGTTAGATGGTTTTAAGTCGGCCTCAGACAGCCTTAACCACATGAGTTTTACAGCTGAAGAAATGAACAGATAAATCATAACTGAATCTCATTGTTTATTCCTCTTGCAAAATGCTGAAGACATCAACAATGAAGTACTGTCAGCTACTGTTGGAAACTTTAATAATTGAAGTTGCCTATTACTGGGCATATTCAGAAAAAAATAACAGCTGAAGGATATTAACATTTTATAGCACTCAGTCAGTTTTTGAGATACTTCTGATAGAACTATTAGAATTGTTTAATAGAAAAAATTCATTTTGGATGTAAATGTCTTCCCCTTAAAAAAGTTGTTGTAGGTCAGAGAAAACATACAAGCAAACAAAATATGCAATTGCTTTGAAATATATTTGAGTCTGATCTTGAAACAGTGAACTAAACCCAGAAAACTCCACTCAAAAAACATGGAAATGAATGATTTCACCTTTTCCGATTTCTCGGTATCCCCCTTCACTTCTTTTTGGCTGAAATTATAAATCAAATTTCAGCCTGTGTTGTGGATAGTTTTTGGTGCTTCTAAAGACTAGACCTCCAGCTTTTCCTTCAGAGACCTTGCAGACACTGAACAGAGACTGTGTAAAGAGTTCACCAAGTTGTAAACTCATGGTCTTAAATATTGACAAAGATCATGTCTATTTCTATAACTTGAGAAGAAGCAAAACCTGAAAATCAATCTCTGCTGAAGTAATTTAGCAATGTTGTCAAAGTTTTAGTCACAAGGTTTAGGAGGGACATGTGTTACTCAGCACTAGGACAGCAGATATTTACTTTTAGTCACAGTGGCTCCTGAAGGCCATTGTCACAGCTTTGCAAAGTTTGTTGCAGACTTTCCATCTGCAGCGGTCCTGTGAATCTTCATCAGGTACCATTGTGATAAGTACCACACATTCAGAGGACTTTAGATTTCCTCACGTCTTTATCCTCATAAATTTATTTTGAGCTGTAGATGCGCACATCTTGTGTTCCAGGAGAACTCGCGTACAGGTGATCAGAGGACATAGATCACCTGCCTTCATTCAAGCTGGTCACCCAAGACTTCCTGCGTACCTTCACACTTCCTTTTAGGATGTGGTTCATCTGGTCTATTTTAGATGAGATATACTATGTCTCAGAAGTTTCCATTTTCCCCTTGGGTGGCTAGCTCAGATACATGATTGTCAGTAACTCACTGAGCCAGATAAGCTAATGACCAGTAACTAATTAGAGTAAAAAGACTTCTAATTTCTCATGCCCCTGTGTGCCTAAAATCCTGATGGGTTTGTTTAGCATTGACATTGGGCTAGATAATGCAGGAGGTCTATGGCCGGGCAATGAGGTAAATATGGGTCTCAACAGTCTCAGTTTAGCACCAGACTCTGTCTACCTTCAGTTCAAATTCAGTTGTGTTTACTGAGGGAGATTCTTGTATAGCCAGGTTAATGGTTTGTATGTTCTTTGTACTACTAGACTGGAGCAGCTCAGCTTCTTGCTTCTGAAGTTTACTACAACTGCAGACAAACTCAATATACAATTCCAATAAATTATTTAGTGGGATCACTGTTAAATGATCTCCTTAACAGTAATAGCTGAGCAGCTGGAGACACTATCTCGTTCTTGCTGGATAAGTTGCAAATAGTCTGCAAGGCATGTGCAGTCAGATGGGAAAGCTCAGCAGTGAGACACATTAACACAAATGAGACTGATGTTGTAAATGTGTGAAGAATCAAGAGTTTAGGTTCAATGTTCTTCTTTGACAGAAATGTCTTCTCAGTGTGATGCAGTCCTGGCTGTTAAAGCCTGGTCCCTAATAAGAAAATATTGCCTTCAACTCTTTCTTAATATGAGAATATTCTGTAGATAGTGCTAGCTTCCTGCATCCTATGCAGCATGTTTTGCTGCTACAGTAAAAGTGGCACAAGCCATAGTACTATGTGGGTAGGAGTGGTGAAAGTGAATGGTATAATCGGTGTAGAATTGTAATGTATCTTTCCTTTTTTTGTATGTATTTTATTTTACAGGTCACAAAGGGCGAGTCCTGCATATAGCCCTGAGCCCAGATCAGAACAGGCTCTTTTCTGTTGCGGCTGATGGGATAGCTTGTCTCTGGAAATGCCATGAGTCTGTGCAGAGCAAGCACAGCAGCAAGGCTTTTTCTAATGGTTTTTTGAGCTCATTCTTGTGACTTCTTTTCCTTGAAAGCAAGTGTTTAAATGTATTTAGCCCATTCAATAACTCAAAATATGTGTGTTCCTTCCAATGGAAACATGAGAAAAGATAGTATAATTTTTTCAAAAGAAACCAATTTTCCCCTTCAGTCCATCATGTGAAATGTTAGTAGCTTGTCTTACTTACCCTAGAGGAAAAATTATTCTAACTCTGAAGAATAATATCATATTTGTTTTCATTAAACTAGCAAGTACAGATGGAATCCATCCTGTGTCCAGTGCAAGCATAAAGTCTTAGGTCCTGCTTTTAGCTGTGATTCTTGCAAGTAATTTTACATTATCTTAGCATTCCCGTTGGGAACCACATGCCAATTCATGTAAATTGCCTGGAATCATTCAAAGGCTAGGATGAGCAGAGACCAGTCCAAGGGTCTGTATTGTTTTATGTATCACATAGATCATGGTACAGAATCTGTCTAAATATTTCTAGTCATCTAGGTTAAATATGTAATAACAACTGAATAGAAATGATTTATTGGGAATTCCTTATTGTTTTTGTGGTGGTAGTGATAACTAGCTTAATTAGAAAACCGTCTTTATTGGATTTTGAGTTGTTTCCTTTCCTTAAACCCACCTGCTATGTTTGATAATGATTGAAAATATAAATAATTGAATAATAATTCTATTTTATGCTAATTATGTAATCAACTGCTTAAAAAGCAGATGGGGATAGTCAAAGATGCATGCTGTTTGGATCAAACACAGTTAGTTCATTCATTCCTTAATGGTACCAGTGTAATTCTGAGTGTCAGCAAACTTGACAGCTGTCACAGTCTTATGAATTTTATTTAGTGTTCACAAGGGCCAAGCCTCTTGGACTTCAACAGATATTTGCCTGTGTAAGGCTTGTACACTGTCGACAACAAAGTAAGGATGTCAGGATTTGTCTTCGGATGCTGTTCAGATGCCACTCAGTAGTGCTACTCAAAATGTGTTCTATCCATAGACATTTATGGAGCTTTGCTTTCACTATTAGGAATGTCAAGATTCGAAAGGGGTGAGGTTTAACACTTGCATTTGTGTATTAAAAGCCCTGTGAGCTCAGAAACTCATATTGTTTCAGTTTCTTTTTTTTATTGCTGGAAATTTATTTAAAATAATTCCTGAAGCTGGAGATGAATGGGAGATAGGGAAGCAGAGCAGTGTCAACCCATGGAAAGTTACACTGTGATCAAACGTATGAAAAGAGTCAATGTTAACAAGGGCACAGGTGTCTGCAAATGAATGTGAAACTGTCATGGCCTTAGTTCTCATCATTTTTGAAACCTCATCTTCGGTTGTTCATAAATCACGTGGTTGCTAACTTTAGGTCTGGAAGGTTGAGACCACTTATCTTTTTTACCTTGTAAGATGTTAATTTACAATAAATCTGCTACTGAACTGCTGGTTTCTGATCTTATCTCGTGTGGTCTTCAAGACAGGTTAGAAAATGGGAACGTTGATTATCAGTTGAGAAATCACTACCAAGAAGCTGATGTCTAAGCATGGGAAATAACTGATACTGTGCCTGTCTTCTAATAGGAGCATGTTTGTTGCAGTAGATTTTATAAAACATTTAGAATCCAATTTAAAGATTAAAAATACTATTTTAAAGAATTTTATAATGTAAAAAATACTAAAAATATTTTTTTTCTTTTTTGAATGGGAAAAAAGGACTGGAATTATTCCCTTTACTCATGTATTTTTTGGATTCTCTGAGAAATTATCTTTTTCCTTTGGCAGTACCTAAGTGGCATTGGTTTGCCAAATATAGGAAGAGGTGTATAACACAGGATGGGGGCCTGTAGTAGGATAGGAGCTAGTCAATATTGAAGTCAAGCATATTTTGTTAGATGCTCAACTGTCAGAAGATACACTTCTTTCAGACTGAGAAATGCTAATTTCTTGGTTAATTATGCTTGTTCATTATGGATCGCTAAAGCTGTATTGCTTCAGAAGTATTTTAACTTAGTATCTAAAAGCAGAAGTCACTGATTTGAGTAGAACTAAGCAACAGCCCATGAATGTGAGAGAAACATGTATGTGTGGCTTGTAGCTCTATTTCATGACTGTGTCTGAGAAAGCCTTTAGTCACAATCTGGAACGTAAAAGTGATTAATCTGGAGTGAAATGAAACACATTGGAGTAACTTTTCTGGATGTGCTTCTTTTCTACATAGGTTCCTTTAATGACAGTTAATTTCACATGGCAAATATCTTTCTGTAATAGAAATTAGAAATAGAAATAGAAAAATAGAGTAGGCAGAATGATTCTGCTTCACTAATCCTTTGCAGGCAGTGTTGCTGAATGCTTGCACGTATAGATTGTGCAGTTGCTGAAAGTAGATCATTATTCTTGCAGAGCTGCCTCATTCTCCCAGTGCAGAGCTCTTAACATACGAAGACTTGGGCAAAATGTGGAATCCTGACTTCCTCCCTGTAGAATATAGCATATTTTTAGCTCATTACCTGTTACATGCCTGGTATATTGTTAAGGCCAGACTGAGACAAAAATCAGAACCCATTTCTAGGAGGTCAGCTTGTTCTGCACCTGAGGTCTGTACTCACTAAAGGCTGTCTCTCCAGAGGTGGCACAGAGGATTAAGTAAAATTTAAGTTGCCTAAACTCAGGCTTTCATCCCCCCAGTCCTGTCCAAGGTGGAGCACTGTACAACATATGGAATCCAAAATTTAGGGACAAAATTGATTTTTACAAGAGGAAAAACTTCATTGCCCATACTAGGCATGTGTCTTCTCAGGTAAACCAATATGACAAAGTGATCATCTGTCTGTCATGCAATGAAATGGATTAAAGAAACTCAGACTAGGGAATCCTTTTGTTTCTGCACATTAGTCTCTATTGGACAGACCCCTGTTTTTCACCCACTATGTGATCTGACTTAATGCTACTTACATAAATGTTGCATTAGTTTGTGTAATGCAGTTTATACCTGTTCATTTCACCCACTTGCCTCATATGACCCCAGTGAAAAGAAATTGTTACGTTCTAGATGTCACAATGACATTGAATGATCGTAACATTTTTCTTAGTTGGTACATGAATTTGAATAGGTTCCTCCCTAGTGGGGGAGCTGTATTGAGAGTGGGTTTTTGCTGGTTGATCAGCCTAGTCCCTGCCTAGTTACAAACTCAGTTCTATCTTGCTCTAGCTTCTGCCTTTTTCATTGTTTTCACTACTGGCAGTGGTGACAGAGGCTTAAGTGTTTTGCTTACCATGTTAAGTCCAGTTCCACTGGCTCATTTTGCACAATTCACTAAATAACACTCATTGAAAAGCATTTTTTTAAAGTATTTTGGCTATGTGCTAATTTTCAAGCTAGAGGAGGAAGGCTGCACATATTTTCTTGCACATTTCTTCATGCATTGTAAACTTTTCCTTGGTCAGAACCTCTCCTTCCTTCTCGCTAAGATTCTGCAACATTTGGGTTAGGACTACTATCTGAAGAATGGAGAAATGCTGAATGATAGGCTTTTAGCAGGATTTTAAACAAACAAGGTTGCTGTCTGTGACTTACAAGGAAGAGGAGGAAGCATATCAGAAAGGAAGCAGTAAAACAAACAAACAAAAAAAGCTATAGCAGGATGAAAGAAAGATAGTGAAAAAATGGGTAAAGAAGAAAGAAATGAAGTAAGACAAATGTATAGGAAGAGTGAAATAGCCCTGGCTGATCAATTGTTTTCAAGATCAGCTACAGATTTTTAACTAGATTGATGAGAATATTTTTGTTTTCTGAACATTTCTAGAATAAATACTTTCCTAAGCAAGGGTTTGGTAGTTTGCAAGAACAGAAGAAGTCTGGACTTGACTTAGTTATTTCCTGTGTGCTTAAAGATGGAATAAAAGTCACTGCTTTGGGTGTCAGTACCAGTTAGTTGGGCAAATTGGCACTCATGCAGTCTTACTTGCCTGGGATTCCTTCTGTGTGCTCCTGGTTTGCTTCTGTGTTTGTGTGCTTGTTCATGTGCTCAACCCGTGAGTCAGAACAAACATTTTAGGAATAAGGAGTGTGAAAAGTTCTGAATGTGTAACATTCAGAAAATATAAAAGAAGATGTTCAGCATCAAAACTTTCAGTAAAGATCCCTGTAGGCCTTCTCCTTCCTTCACCCTTCATTATTCCTCTGTGCCAAAACCTACTGTTTCTTCTCAGTAAGATCAAGTGAAGGCAGTTGTGTAAAAAGGTTTCAGTCTGTATTTTCCTATGTTTTGTTTATAAGTGATGTTTAATTGCTCATGATGAACCAAGCAATCATTTAAAAATTAAAACCAGTACAAGATTTTTCTGTCCTTTGAATGTCCTCTGCTTTCCCTTAGCTAATTCCTACTTCCAAGTAAAAAACCCTCAAAGCCACACAAAATAAAGCCAAGCCCCTTTTGAGGCATTCATGGCATTGAAAGTGCCCAAGACTATTAACCAGAGATGGGCAGGAAGCATTTTTCACAATAGGTCTGTTTACTGTTTGACAAGTAGTTGTCGAAGCACTTAAAAATTTCACTGCATATCTGAGACTGCAGTAGTGGCATCATAAAATTAAGATTGTTGTATGTTATAAACAGCACTTCATCATACTGATACTCCACCTGAGACATACTCTGTCATTTTTCTGAAGGATGGGTTTTCAGCTGTTTTTTTAACATATTATTGCTGATCTTAGTTCATTCTGCAAACATATTGCATATGAGGCATTCTACAGGCAGCTGACAGTGGCCTCACAGT
>NW_010199432.1:0-24991 GCF_000695765.1 Mesitornis unicolor
ATGTGGCCAGCTGCCTTTGCCTGAGCATCGGCTCTGTGGGGCCTGTAGTAGAGTCCTGCCCCGCCGGGGATCGAGGCGCCCGGTCCCTCCTAATCCTCATGTTAGGGGTGGGTTTGGGCACATGGCCGTGGCCTCCTTCGCGTCCCCCTTCCTGCACTCCTCCTCTGCTGCCAGGCTGCTGTGTCAGAAGCAAGTAGGCTCGCAAGATACCAGAAATTAAGAAGCCGTTGTCAGTGTTGGGGTGTGCAGGGCCCATGGCTGAGCCTCTCTGAGGTGGAGCGGTGCCTGTGAGGAAGATGAAGCTTGGCACCACAGCCTGTCGCAGTCCAGGGCCTCTGATGTGCGAGTTACCACACCAGTGAGTAGCTTTATCCATGCCTCTGGCAGAACAGGTCTGGTGCTTTGCCACCTAAATGCTGAGGTGTTAAAGACAGGTTCATGCGTAGTGCATAGTCTCTGAAATCCTGGAAGTGTGTTTCAGTGACATCACCTCCAAAGAGAGGTCCTGGAGCAGAGGGGCCCTCTTTGGGTTCACTACCAGAAGATGACTCTGCAAAGCTGCTTGCAGATGAGCAAAGCAAGGAGAAAATTACGTAAATAATTGGGTCAAAATTGTGATTATCATAGATGTTTGGAAGGTGGTTTAGCTTTTTTTGCAGCTTCCATTTTGCTGTTTGCCATGCCCTAAGCTAGAGGATTGCTGCTAGGGCTGGACTGAGACACCTCCTACAGAAGAAAATCCAGGTGCCAGAGGAAATTATGGTAGTGATTCAGGAGATGGCAGTTTTCTCATTTCACTGGTTCGTTATCTATACTTTAAAGCACTGATGCGGCAGGAATTCTTTGCCTTTTCTGCTCTGCATAATTATATATGAAGAATATTCCAAGTTTCAGTGTTGGCACTTCAGGGATCCTATATTACTGCCAAATTTAGATATCAATGAAATGCTGGAATATTTCTTGCAGGCTTGGCTCTAAGTCTATGTGTCAGTTGACATGCACATTTACAATTTTCCTTCTTACAGTTATATGAAAGTCTTTGGTAATAAAAAATTAAGAAGGTAACTCTAGTATCTGAAAACCTTTCTAAGCCCAAATGGAGGATTCAGTTTCTTCATCACTGATTTTACAGTTCTTTAACCACAATATTTTTCTTCATTGGTTCTAAATTGATTATGGCAGCTAATGAGTGGTTTCGTTGGTTCTAGCGTTGGTCACATTACAGGAGAAATTAAAAGATGTCTATCTCTTGCCTTCCTGCAAGCTGTTCTAAAGTTTAATGATTCATACTAATAACTTGCATTATGTTTTGATTGCACCTTAAAGGAAAGTCCCTTTAAAAAAAAAACAGATCTGCCAAAAGGAAATTTGAAACTGCTGTCCATGTTTCATTCCTCCTAATGTTTCGTTCCATTCTATAACTCTTGTGGTGTCATATACATGTACATGTGTATATATAGTACACATGTAGAAATGAACACCATCATATATACATACATATTTATATACTTTAGACACAGAATTGTGTTTACATGCCTTCAGTAAAAGCTTCATTCTGAATCAGAAATTCCTTCAAGTTGTATGAGTACATTATAAATTATTATAAACTGTGCTGGGACACACTGCTTCCTATTTGTAGACCTGTCATTCTGATACTCCAATAAAAAGAACTGTAGTCATTCTTTATCCTTAAATGAATAAGAAAAAAAATGTAATCTCTTTAATGATTTTTTTTTTCCTTGATTACTGACAGCTGGATTCACAAAGAGATTTCATGTGTAGTTCATAAGTAGCGTTAGGTGGGGGACTGGAGACCAGGTCCTTCAGGCTATGTTTCTCTGCGTAACCCAGGGAATCTTAATTTCTCTTCTGGAAAGTGTAATGACTTTCTCAGGAGAGGAAGAACAGGCAAGCCCATGCTTGGCACTCGGCCTGTCAAGAGGAAGAGTAGTTCCCACTCCTCTCAGGAAGGGGGGTTTGGACCCAGGTTTCCCACTTTCTGGGTGTTATCATGTGTTCTCACACATGTTGGGCATCCTCCCATCATCAGCTCCTTTCTGAATGAAAACTGCAGTTGTTTCATTTCATGCAGAGCTATCGGAATGACTTTGTGTGAGCCTGCTGTATCAGGCCACAATGGGGACATGAGCGGGGAAAGCAAAATTAGAACTGACATATCTCGTTTTTTTAAAACAATGTATTCGTGCATGTATTTTTGGGAAGAACTGAGTGCCTGATCGCAGAGAACACTGATATCAGTCTGCTGTCACATACTCACACTTGTGCAGTAACAGCCTGTAGTTAACTGAAGATAACTCACTTTTTGTTGTGAAGGTTTTGCATTTCTACAAAATTATTTAAAATATGAATCTCATTATTAAGTGGTAAATTTTCAAAGACAGGTGTATTATTGGGAAGACCCAGGGATGTGCTGGTGCAGAAAGACTGGAAAGGGCACTTTTTTAGTAGTGGAAAACCCATAAGTGAAAAATATGGATTCACATTTCCACGTGGAATGGCAGACACAGTGTAAATAAACTAGAGGTGTTGCCTGAATGGAACTTTTCCCATGTAGTGATACTAGTAACACTCAAGTCCAGAATGCCTGTACAGCCTCTTTGAAAGGTTTCTTAGGCAACTGCATGTATATTAATGTGATGTTTTGAGAAGCCTGTGTGTCTGTTGAAATATATGAGCTGCTTAAATTGTGTGGTGGCTTGTGTACTTGGAAAAAAATAAAAAGTCACCATCTTGGATGTGACGTGGATGCTGACTTTCTTCACTCGCAACCTCTCCATTGCCAGCTGATCCTGGATGCTGCCTCTTTCCCCTGCTTCTCCTTTGTAGGAGGTCCAGCAAAAAAGCAAACTGGCATGGGGGAACAGAAGACAGTGTGAGAGAGTTCTTAAACATAGATCTTATTTCTTTGTGTGGTCACCTTTGTTGTTAAAATTTCCCCCAGTCACTTTGTGGGAGGTCTTATTTTTTATGCCTATCTTGACTGGCTGATTAACAGTGTCTTAAGTGATCTGGATACTTAATATTGTTGCTATGGCATCCCAAATAACTTGTAAATCTTTTTGTTTTATTTCAGCAGGGAAAAACTATTGTTCCTTTAGATGAGGGAACATTTTTTATTCAAAGGTCTGAAACAGGCATGACACCAACTCCGACACTGGATCGAACACGATGACTTTGTTCTAGAGCACCTAGTCCGCAGTAAATGTCAGAGTCTTATTTTTGTTTGAGTTGGTGTAGTTCTGAAGTAAAATCTGTTGTTTGAATTACTTCAGAGGGCTCCGAGGGAGGCTGAGGAGTGTATTTTGGTGATGTCATTTAGCAGTACAGCCTGAAGAGTAATAGGTCGGGAGATAAGACTGCAGCGTTGTCTGGGAATGTTGTCTGGTCCCAAGTGCATGGTTTACACAGGCTTTTTTTCTTCTCCCAGTTCTTTAGGTGGGAGCTTTCTCCTTTCAAGGAATTTGAGTAGGGAAGCTGGTGAACAGCAAGACAATGTCCTTAGTGACAGTGGCAACTGCAGGGGCAGTTTGAGAGCTCATGCATGTTGGCTGACCAGTCAGTGCACTGTAGATGTCCTGGCTGGAAAACAAGCTGCTACCTGTGTGTTAAAGGTACACAATATAGAAAAGATACACTTTATGCAAGTACTAAAGGTCTGTCTTTTGCTTAGTGGAGTACTTACTTAGTGCTCTCTTTCTTACATGACTACTGGCTTTCAGAGAAGTTACAAGAACTTACCTATTTTTGAGACATTTGCTTGTTTCTTAAATTTGGTGGCAGTCAGCCAAGATTCTGGAGTATTAGGGACCTGATCGTGGAAACACATACAAAACAGACTAAACAGATTACCACTGAAAGGAACCAAGTTAACCTGAACAAATACTCTAGGCTACATGTGGTACATGGCACAGATGTAATGACTCATATGACATTTCTGTTTTCTTTCAGGTTGTGCCAAGAAATAAGCCAAGAAAAAAGCTGTTTGTGTCCTAGCATGGCAAACGAGGAAGATGATCCAATTATACAAGAGGTAAAAGTATAATGGGACAGTAGTGTTTGTACATGAGACTTTTAAAAATTACTATTATTATAGTTCCCAGTGTTCTTACTTTGCTGAAACAACCTGTCATCAACATCAGTGGATTGCTTTGTGCAAGAAAATACATTATATGGGCCAAGTATATGGCACATGGTATCTGTTTTGACAAAATAGTGATGTCAATGTTGGCAGATGCAGCTTGGGTTTTTCACCCTTTGTAATCTTTCCATGGCAGAAGAGGAACACAGGTGGGGAACTTGCTTCTACCTCTGTGTGCAGTGACTACTGCATGTCTCCGAGAGCTGTAAAAAATCAGAATTACTTTGAGTTAATATCTGCTGAGATGTTTCATGCCTTTTGCTAAAACAAGCAGTTATATTCTGATTCTGGACTTCGCTTTATGTCTGAATTTACATACAAGAAGTACAAAGAAGGGCAAACTCATAAAGAGAAAAGCCATGAGAAAAGGAGTGGGAATTGTCAGGAGTACGTCCAAAGGTACCTAAAATGGCAGCATCTGTATGTGATATTCATTAAACATCTGTGGATTTTAGGTGCTGGTGGCAAGATACTAATATTGATTCAGATTTGGGATGTGGGTTTCTCTTGTCTAATTCAGAAATTTCATTTAGAAACGAAATACTAGTTATGAAGTTACCTTTCAGTCATACTGCCAAAGAGAGAATGTCATCCTCTTTCTAGAATTGTGGTAACAGATTCACTTCAGCTCCTCAGAAAACAGAAATTCCTCTTTCATTTCAGATTTGTGTGCCAGGTTTCCTTAGAGAGAAATAAACCAGTCAGAGCCACTGTCTGCTGCCTCATCATAGCAGGAGGTTTTGTTTGTTTTTTAAAAGGCCAACTGCAGAATTTTCATGTCAAAATCAGCAGAGAGGAGACCTTTGGCAGGGGAGTCATGAATGTGTTTTAAGTTCAAATTTGTGATGAAAAGCTAAAATTGTCAGTATTTGAGCTCTGGGGTTTGTGCTTTTATCTGAGGTTCCATCAATTACAGCTGGCATCTGATGAAAGTTGTTTGTTTTGCTTTTTAGATTGACGTGTTCCTGGCCAGAAGTCTGCTGGAAAAACTGTATCTGTTTCAGGTATTTCAGTTAACTTTTATGCAGTGACAGTTTGTTTAAAATAAATTCAAGGAGCAGTAACTCTCCTTACTGCTTCAGCCTGCCAAGATCTTGGATATAGGCAAGCCTGTTTGGGTCTCAGTTAGTTGAAATATTTAGTATTAAATCATTGCCAAGAGATGAGTGGTCATTTATGACACAGAGTTGGCATTAAGCCACTCCCTTTAACCATCTTAAAAGAGAGCTTTTGGTAGATTGTGTCTTTTTATTGTGGCTTGGATAAATCTACAGTCTCTTAGCCATCTTCTGTCATCACTGACTTCTGCCGTCTTTACTAAACAAACGTTTCTTTAGAACTGGCCTTATTTAAAACATTATCAGTGCAGGTCATCAGAAGAGCCCCCTTATGTTGTGGAGATAAAACAAAGTAGTGATTGAAGGTGGAAATACGTTAGGAAGGTAGAGGTCAGTGTTCCGTTCTGCCACTGAATCTATCTAATAATTTTATCCTTGTGATTCACTCCTCCTATCTGCACAATGGGAAGTCCTTTAAGGCTGTTGGATGAAATGCTCATTACAAATCAGTGATGCTCACTGGCAAGCCCACTGCCTCCTGTAGAGATCTTCTGCAGGGCACATGCCAGCTGAGCACAGCTGGAGACAGCCAGACACACTGGACCAGGCCGTGCAGCCTTGCCTCTGGGATGCCTACAGTTGCTCCATGTCAGGAGTGCACGTTGGTCAGTGATGGGGTCTGTGGGTGTTCTGGAGAAATGGCAGCTCTGAGCAGGATGCTGCTGTGGCTGGAAGATTTCATTTGGATGCCAGAGTGTCCACTCACCATTCCCAAATGGTTCAGAAAGTCTGCCACTGTGTAGCTAAACCTGGGTGTGGTGTCCCAACTCGCTACATGTGGCCCATGTCCTGTGAATTTAGTTCTAGGTAATAACTTTCCGGAGAGTTAATGCTGAGGAGTGGGTTTTTAATTGCTTCTGACATTTGCTTTTTCTGCTGGACTAATGTGTGATACAGTTTTACAGACAGGACACAATGTGACACAGGAAGGGGGCTGTGTAGTGACAAAAGCAGAGGACTGAGGGGAAAGCAGACTTTCTAGGTCATACTCCCAAATGCACTGATGACTCACAAATGAGTCAAGTAATTTCTTTCCTTGATGTCTTATATCCATCTGGCAAGTGGATCTGCATGTGAGGGGACAGGGAAGATTGAGTTAATTTCTGTGAAGTTCTTTGATCTTTACATGAAAAAGGTTTTATGAAGTGGATTTGTTTTCCAGTATCCTATTCGTCCAGCTTCCATGACATACGATGGTGTTACACATTTATCAGCGAAGATAAAGCCAAAGCAACAAAAGGTTGGTCATCATTTGGGTCCAGTCTGTAAAATTTGTTTTGTGTGGTGTAGAATGTACTTAAGCATGTAATGCTATTAAGTTGTTATAACTATGCAACTAAGACCAAATCTCTGTGCTTGGAGGTATGGGGGAGTCTTTCATTTTGTCTGTAAAGTAGATATTAGAATAAGAGCAGTTTATAAAGAGAGGAATTAAAGTCATGATGGAAAAAAAAGTCACTCTTTTATTATAAAATAGAGTCACTCAGGAAAATGTAATTAATGCTAATTCAGTCTGTAGGTGCTTGTGCTATTACAGCTTGATTTAGAATGTCTTTACCATATTCAGAAAAGGGTTGAGATTTGCAAGCATGCTCTGTCTTTCAGTGTCAGTGTGCATCTAGATTTCTGTCTTGCCTGGCTGTGAACCATCAGCATTATTTAAAAAATGCAGAAATAGATGTCTGTGGTGTTAGGATTTTGTTCTAGGAAATGGCTAAGGAGAGTGCTTGTGTGAACTTTGAAGTTAAGATGCATGTTGTGTTCAGGAAGTCTACTAACATTAGGAAACGTTTGCATTGTAAGCCCTGTGCAGACTTGCAAATCTGCTGTCATATGGAGGGATTTGTAACTAGTTCAGTTTATGAGTAACATAAATAGGAGGAAAAAATGAGGCAGTAGCTGTGATATACAAATTTATAAGGGCTTTGGCACACTCCAAGGGAAAATATATTCTGTATTATAGTATATAAAGAGAAGTGCTGTGCATGAAAATGCTTATTTTTGAACATTTGACTGAAGTTTAAAGTTTGAGGTAAGGAGTGGTTCTCCTTGTAAACTAAAAGCTTGGAGCTTGTTTCTGTGCTTCCCACAGTGTAAATCAGGAATAACTATGAAGTCAGTGATAAGTGCTGCAGTCCAAAACTTAATGGAATCGAGGCCTTTGCCTTTAAAAAGGACATACTTACTTTATACTGCTTGGTATCCAGACTAGAAGGAAACATACCTTAAATCTGAGAGATTCTGAATGGATCCTCAGTGATGGAAAGGCTTGAAGGATATTGCTTATGCACTTGATCTGTGCTGATAAGGAAGCTAGACTGATAGTGAAATGTATCCAACAAAGTAAAGGCATATTTCAAGGCTGCCTAAAGCACTCTAGTTTCTGTGCTCCCACTCATTTACATGGGAGTTTATATATCTCTATCTTAGTGTTAAATGCCCCCATCCTACAAAAAAAATATATATGCCCAACTTCATGAATGAGATTTGCCCTGTGGATTTGAATGATGCTGCTTACGTATTTGTTTGCTGTAAACTTACGGAAATGTTAGCAAGTGTGGAATTGAGTTTTAATTGGTAAATTTTGGGTTCTGCCATGGTAATCAGCTATCTTTCCTTTCGTATTATTTAGGTTGAACTTGAAATGGCCATTGACACTTTGAATCCTAACTACTGTCGCAGCAAGGGAGAACAGATTGCTCTCAATGTAGATGGCACGTGTACAGATGAAACAAGTACTTACTCCTCGTAGGTGTCCTCTTTGCCTTTGTTTCCTTTTTCTGGTGGGCATAGATATATGTATGTCCACCAGAGCTTCAGGAAAAGGTGAGAAGAAGTGGCTGTACAGTCTTGGGGTGTGCCTTGGACACTGTTACATAGCAAGTAGCCTACATTTTTTTTAGTGGGCTTTATGAATTATGAATTGCAAACAGAAAGAGAAGGATATATATTTACTGCAGTTGTTGATATCCATTTTGAGAATTGGTGATTCCAGACCTTTAACATCTATATGCCACATTGTCTGTAGAATGCAGTCTCACAGCATTCATCTGTCTGCAGGAAGCTGATGGACAAGCAAACTTTCTGCTCTTCGCAAGCTGCGAGTAATGTTTCCCGCTATGCAGCTGCTGTTTATAAAAAAGGTGAGTTTCTTTTGCTTACCCCTCACATCAGTGAAACATGCATTTCAGTGTTAAAATAAGACCTGTTTGTTCTTTTTTTCAGCCTGGCTTTTGATTGGCTGTTAGGTCTTTAAAGAGAGGAAAAATTTTCCTTATCAGTGACCCCAGAGTCTTTGAGAAGCTCTAGCAAAGTTGTAAATACTATCTAAGAACCCTGTGAGATTGTAGATGCCTCCAGGATCTTAACAGTGCATGGTGGACTGAAATAATACACGTTTGTAGCATAGATTTATCATTGTTATTTGTGTTACTATCTCAATCTACTTGTGTGTCTCATTTTCCTGTTCAACACTTTTTGCCCCTCTCTTGTCTCCTAATGCCATCACAGAGTTTTGATCTGATGATCACTTGAGATGAAAATATGTAGACTGTCTTCAGTGATTACTGTTTCACTAGGAGTCTCCTGATCCGTAGGTCAGATTTGAGCCTAAATGTGGCTCTCTACAGGATCTGATTTCAACCCAAAATGGAAAGTAATAGAAATAGGTCTTGGTCTTTCATACTTCTTTGAAATCTGAAGCACTGAATGAATTTTTCACTTCAATACTTTTTTATCTTTTACTGTATTAAATATTTATATTCAATTGAAGCTGTGCCTGTACAGAGGTAGGGAGATGGTGAGAAGTGCTGTCCTTATGCAGTGGAAAAAAAATTACTTTAACCAATGTTAATTCTCTTTTTCAGGTGAACTTCACCTGACTCCACTACATGGAATTCTTCAGCTGAGGCCAAGCTTCACCTACTTGGACAAGGCTGATGCAAAACACCGAGAAAGAGAAGCTGCTAATGAAGGTAAATGCTCCACGAGTTGTGTTTTCATTTGGGAGGTGAGATACAACTTCTCTCTATAATTTTGCTGGTAAGAGTAATTATATTCTGAAGATGTTTATTATAACAACATACTGATTATAAGGCTATCTCTCAGATTGTTTCACGATCTTATTTTCAGCATAGCTGTGTAAATGCTTTTGTGGGCACAGTGTAGGGGATTGACAGAGGGATGGGAGGTGGTAGGTAGTGTCAAAGGGCAGCAGTAGGGAGTGTGTCACCGCTGCCACTGAAAAGTTGCACTGCAAAGCCCATGGGAGCAGTATCCCCTGTCATAGGAGCAGTGTGGCACTGTCATACATTGCTTAGTTTGGCAAACTGAGATTGAACCCATTATTATGTAGTTCTTAGTGCCTTTTTCTTCCTGTTTGGAACCCCAAACAGTTGCAGATTGGCTTTGGCTCTTTTACTGCAGTGATATGTTTATTCTGTTGTATTTTTTTGGCAGGTGGTGATTCATCTCAGGATGAAGCTGAAGATGATGTTAAGCAAATTACTGTATGTCCAAATTTTCTTTTTATGACAGTTCAGGCAACAGTTCAAAAGAAAGCATGATAATTCATACCCAAATAAAAGGACAGGAAACACCAGCTAGCCCTGGTGAACCTGGACTTGAGAGAAGGGAAGCAAGATGGACTTTCCCCTTCTTACACAAGCATAAAGATGGCACTGACAGCAAGGGGTGATTCATTTGAGCTAGAGCCCCTAGCATCTGTTAACTTACGTACCAAATAAATAACGCATGTGTTTTGTTTGAGGGTTTTGCGTCCGTATGTAATGATGGCCAAATCTTCTAGGTACGATTCTCCCGCCCCGAAACCGAACAAGCTCGCCAACGACGTGTTCAGTCCTATGAGTTCCTGCAGAAGAGACAAGCGGAAGAGCACTGGGTTCACCTACATTACTATGGCTTGAAGGTAAGTGTGTGCTGGCTGCTGAGGAAGCTGCCAGGGCCTGAAGGCTCAGCCAAGTCTAGAACTATTTTTAAATCTGGGCCCATGGGAATTGGGGAATCATCAAAAGATAATGAAAAAAAGTAAGTAGGTCTGTAGGCTTGAATAAGACTCTGCAGTGCTCTGTACCTCCTCCAGTGGATAGTGCTTTGGGGTCTCCATACTGTTAAAGGTTTAAAACTGAGAGTTGGACAAACATAAAGGGAGGACAAGAATTATTCAGGTCTTTGATTATGATCTTTGTGGTTATGGTCTTTGTGAAAGAGTTGGGGATCCCAGTCAGCTGACTGTCAGAAATCCTGTTTGTCTGACCCATGTGCATGTGTGTCAGGAGATTTCAAAGTCATAGCAACAGAAATATTCCCACATCACATGAGCACCGTTCAAGAAAGTGAAAGCAGAACATCAATTAGTGAGCTAGAAGGCTTGAATAGTGTAGTAATGACAGGGTGGTCACATATTGGAATGAGGAGTCCAGCTCTGGCATTTTGTATGTTTTCTGTATGTGGCAGTGACTCTTGGTTTCTTTTTTATCTCCAGGATAGCCGTTCTGAACATGAGCGCCAGTATTTGTTTAGTCAGGGTCATGGCCTTGCCGAAAACACAGAATTAATTAAATCTCCCAGGTAATGGCTTCCTACAGAAATTACTGTGATTTGTTGGGATTGCTTTCAGAGTAATAAGCAGGTATATTTTTTAGAAGTCTTGCTCTTTAATAAGTCTATCCATGATAAAAATTGAATTGTTTGAAAAATACAGAAACAAACTAGTCTTCAACTTACTTGCTTTCTTTGTTTCCCTGTTCTCTGATATTAAAACTAGTTGTTTTCACTTGGGATTGTGGCCTCTTGTATGTTATCACAACCCTGCATTATTGGGACTGCAAATACTGTAAAGGAAAAGTAAAACAAAAGCTCTTTCTGGTTAAAGTAAATTACAGCTCTGAAGCCAGTAACTTCCATTTTTAGCAAATCTTATAAAAACTTTCTTTTGTGACTTGAGAGACACCTGAAACTACTTGAAACTTGTTCGGTTGTTTCTTGGGGACTGCAGCTATACAGGAATCTTCCCATGATGCAGTCAATACTAATGCTTTGCTGTAATCTGCTAACAACCATGCCTGAGTAATAGATAACTGGAAGACCCTGTTTAATGGTGTGGGTGTGTTTTTCTTAACATTTAACATTTCAGTGGAACAGTGCTAGGTGTTCTGAGAAGTCATTTGGATCCGATTCCTCACAGACACTGGTAATTACATGGGTGGAAAAGACTTCACTGGCCTCATTCTCTGTGTCTGTGGGACTTCACATGACCGCTCTTACTGCTGTGTCAGAGCTCCTGTGCTTAATGTATTTACTCTTGCAGTTCCTCAGTTTGGACACCTCTTCTGTACAGAAGAGCTGAGATTGACTCCCATTTATTTCATACCTTCTCTTTGGGCAGATGAATGTTAATAGTTTTTACTAGTACTGAATATACGGAGGAAGATGGGAGAGGAATGGGTAGAGCTGTCTTTTCAGGCTAATATGTGTTTGTAGGTTTGCACAAGTAGGATTGCTCTGATCAAGTAATAACTGCACTTAAACCTGGGAAGTCCCAAGACAAGCATTTTAAGGATGTGTTTTCTTTTCTAGTGAATATTTAATGATGCTGATGCCTCCAAGCATAGAGGAAGAGAAGTAAGTGTTTGTACAGAATGTTCAAAGTCCCCATTGGCTTAATGCTTTTTTTCATGGGCTGCAACTCTGCTTGTTTATCTGCAGTGACAAACCAATGGCTCCCAGCAACGTGCTTTCTATGGCCCAGCTGAGAACTTTACCACTTGCCGATCAGATTAAGATCCTGATGAAGAATGGTTTGTACCTTTTGTAATACATTTGCATTTTACTTTGTGACTTCTAATTGACTCAGATAAGGTACCTTTCCTAGTAGTACCAGTTCTGTCATACCACCAGTCTGTCTGATTTTCTGATTCCATGAAGAATCCAAATCTCAAGCCTTTCCTTAAAAAGACCTGCTGAGCAGAGAAGACCAGTAACACCAGATCTAACTGCTGCTCTATATGTTTGCAGTCAGCTTACTCTTAGAATAATTTCTAATCTGATGACTGCTTTCTGGATACATCTGTTTCAGCAGATATCTCCTGGAATGCGGGGTCTGAACATGAATCATAAATTGAAAGTTAATGCAACAAGCTGCACTTCAGCATTTTTTGGGAAGCTTTCAGTAGTACACGCTTTGAGGGTTACCTAGAAATTTTATTTTGTCTCTTCAGCGTTACTATCTGATGAAAGCAAATCCTGAGGACTTTGCCTCAGGAGCTTCCTGCTTTATCAGGTATCTCTGTTTCCAAATATTCCCAAAGGCATAGATTTTTTAATTATTATTTTATTAATGCATTGATTTGGGACCAGTTACGCTAATCAACTTTAATGCAACACTGGCATCTATTTCTAGAACAGATGATAACTGTAATGCAGGAGAGACTTGGTAAAACTTAGGCTTTGGGTTTTTCCTAAGATACAGCTTTGACTATGAAGTTCAACATAAATCATAGTATCCTAGATTTATAAATCTATGTTTGTATCGTGTGCATCGTGTGTGTTGAAGAAATCCTTAATCTGGTGTGTATTTTGCCTTTCAGTGAAGGTCATGCCGTTTGCAAATCTGATGAGTTTGCTAGGCTCTGGGACTGACTCTACAGCAGTTCTCCGCTGTATACAGCAGGTGGCAATGCTGGTCCAGGGAAACTGGGTGGTGAAGAGGTATGGCTCGTCTTTTGTTACCAGGACATGGTTTTCTGCTTTAAGGAGAGGATAAGAACAATGGATTTTATATATTATTCTTACTTGTGTCTCAAAGCAGCCATGTTCTTAACTCAGTACTGTAAAATCTTGATTTAGTGTTTGGTGCTTTTTAGACAGTCAGATATTCAAAATTCTAAGGGCTGCTGTTAAAGGATAATACCGTAGTACTTACCTCAGCTAAAATTATGGCTGAGCAGTGTTGTAATCTGTATTTGCATTTGAGTTATTTCAGGTTTTTGGTGTTGTCTTCACTTGTGCTCTTTTCAGAGGGGACTGTCCCAAATTCTTCCAGAGATTAGTGTAAAATATAAACACAGAAATTGAAACCAATGTCAGCTATAGGATTTTTTAGCTAAATTCAGTGAAAGAAAGATTTTTGTGCAGTCACTTTGCTGTTCATCCATGGATGCTGCTTTTGTCAGCTGAAAGCTACCTTCTAGAAGGCATTGCCCGCTTAATAAGTCAAGTGTGGGGTACTGAGCGTACACATGTAATGGATTCTGTACCATCCTCCTGTTTATAAGGATAAAGCATCCCAATGGGAATTGAAGTCTAAAGTGCAGTATGATGCTTTTTTTTGTTTGTTTTTTAACCTGAGTGGAGCATTGCATGCAGAGAATTGCAGTCACTGGAATAGCTCTCTGTGTTAAGATGAGTGGCACCAGCTACCAGTCCGAGTCTGTGAGCAGGATGTGTTTCAGCTGTTGTGATACAGGCCTGTATTAGCAACATGAGTGGTTTTTACAGCAATTCCATGCTGTCCCTCCAGCCATTACAGAAGGAAGCTAGAAGCAAGTTAAAAGACAGTACATTAGCATTCAGATTGTTTTTATGTTATAGCTGATTTTTTGCTATTAATCCAAGGAGGATGTGTGTATCTCTAGTGGATGTGGTGTGTTTGGAATAGTTGGGCACAGAGCAGCACATGCACACACTGGAGCTTTAAATGGAGAGGGCACCCATTTCTTAGGCCTGGGTAGGATCAAGATCATGAACCTGGGTTGCTTTGAGGCATTGGAGACCATGCTAACAAATGTCATCCAGTTGGTCTTGCAAGCAGACAAGGACATATGGTGGTGTTGGTCTTAGGGCTGTTTGGTTCGAGCATGACATTTCGTAGTATTGTTCTCTTAAGCTCTTGATTGCTGAGAAGGAAATAAAAACCCCTTATATACGCCAGCATTTTGGCTAAATGCTGCCTTCAAGGCTGCATATCAGGTTAGCCTAAGCATTTCTTAGGATCATTCTGATCTTGTTCACACCAGTCAGAGGAAGGAGAGGCTTTGCAAGAACAAAGCAGAGTTTGTACCTGTGTTGCACACATCTGCTAGCCACAAGGCTATGGTTTGCTAGTGTAAGCCTTTCTGCACTAGTGTAATTGCAGTGGTGTAATTACACCAATATTAATTCCTTTATTGAGAATCATGCTTTGTATAAAGGTATAATTTAACTGCAGAACAGGAAGGACATGTTTATTATGTTAACCTTCACCAGTGCCATTTTTCTGGAATACCTAGTAACTAACCCATCTTCCTTTTTAATTAACAGTGATGTCCTCTACCCAAAAGACACTTCTAGTCCACATAGTGGAGTCCCTGCAGAAGTCCTCTGTAGAGGGAGAGACTTTGTTGTAAGTATAAAAAAACTGTTTGATGTTTTTAAAGGAAAGTGCAGGTGAAGTTTGCCTGAGAGGCCACAGCATTGCAAAACTCTGCTGCTCTGCTGCAGTAAGGTGTTTCCTCCAAAGAAATTACTTGTACTTTAATCCTGAATGTGTTGTTACAAGTCTGTCATGGGAGTGTTGGTGTAGATTGACATTGTGGCTGGCTGGCAGGTTCAGATCATCTGTCATTAACAGGATTCATCCCCTTTTAATGCATGCTGCAGAGCCTCTGTCACATAGCCCCCACAATGCAGGGCTTACAGGAAAGCCAGGACTGGATAATAAAGAGCTTGTTTCTCCAGATCCAGTTCTGTGGGCTCAGGACTGTGAGATCTCAGGAGGGCAGTGTGGGTAAGCCTTGTGCTCCCTGAGCAAGCACTGTTGATCTTTAAAAAGGACTTTATTCCCCAGAGCTGCTAATCAGTGAAAGGACTTTGTTCCCAGGCACCTTTTGTGAGCAGTGGCTGCACATGGAAGTTGAAATGAATACAGGTCTTGCAAACACACACGTAACCACAGCAAGAAGGAACAACCTCTGCATTGTGTTTTTCACTGACCATGGAAAGAATTAAGTTCCTGAATGGTTCCTAAGTTCATACTCAGTTTATGGCTTCTGCCCCATCAAAGAGAAGCTGACGAGTGCTTTGCTCTCATTTTTTTTCAGTTAGACCTGACTGTTCCCCTTGTTTACAGATTTTGTTTATTATGAGACTTAGTTCTGAACAGGAGAATGCTGTGCAAGAGATGTGTAAGGACATTACTTGTACTACTGATATAACTGATGGTGATTGAAACTGACTTTTTATTGCATCTTGATGTCTGCCCAAGACACTGCCATATGGAGACCTAGATTCAGGTGTGACCCAGTGGCATAAGTCTTTAGGATACAGCAGATTAGGTGACACATCGTGCGTAAAGTTCTAGGGACAGAAATTATTATGCTCAGTTAAGTAAGCGGTAGTGCTTTAGTGATTAAGATATAAAGGTAAATTGTTTTTATTTGAATTATGTCAAATATACCTCGCATGAGAAATGAATCTGTGTAGATCTTAAAGGCAAGTAATTTGCTTATTACCTCTACAGCAGGGAAAAAAATGTTAGAAAATATAAAGCATCAGTATTTCTGGCTTTTTATATTTGTGTAAAGTAATATTAATTAAAGGTTAAAAAATATTTATGGTCAGTAGTGACTTTTAGTGTCCACCTGTTCGATGCTATACTTTGGGGAGTAGGAAGAGTAATTTGTGTCTTTTCTGAAGGCTTCTGCTTCTTCCCCAGATTCTCACATAATAAATTCAGAGGACATGAATACCATTGGCTCCAGTTGAGGGTAGAGGGCCTAATGCGAAATGGCTGCCTCAGAGTTCTGTGCAAGGAGAGCTGATAGATCTGCTTCCTTTGAACAGCAGCTTCTTGTGCACAGAAATGCCCTGTGCCCTAAAGTGAGCTTGGTGGTTTTGTGAGTTTGTGGGCAGAGAGAAGCTAAATCAGAGAGGATGCATAGATGATGTAGGGCAGGAAGAAATCAGCAGTAATGAGATTTTGAATTCTTCACAACGTGATTAATACATGCAGACTAAAAGAGGTAATAGTCTATTCAAATGGAGACAGGAAGAAATCAAAGGTCATGTTCAGACAGTGTTCTGCCCAAGGCCTCATGTATCCTGTTAGCGCACTCTCAGCAGCTGCCTCTCTGCGTGTTAGACCATGGACTCTAAGCCTTTCATACCGTGTTCATGGTCATTTGCGGACAGAAGAGGCCAGAAAGTGTTTTCCCACTGCCTGGCTGAGAATCACCTACTTCCACATTTTTGAAAGGAATGGGGTTTCCATTTTTCTGGTAGCATCATTGAACAGGGTCATTACTACAACTTCAGTACAGCAACTGCTAAATACAGTTACTAAGGTTTTCTCCTTTGTTCCCTTCCTAGATGTGGAAGTTCACACAGGACCGCTGGGTTGTGAGAAAGGAAGTGGCAGCAGTTACAAAAGTGAGTGGTGTTTTTCCCTTCCTAAATCAGAAGTTGGTGATAAGTGTTGGGCATTGTCAGTAGGCCGCAAGCCTTTTCTCAGCTTCACAGCATCTGCATTACTGCTGACTTGCGGTGTTGCTCACCAGGCATGCCTTTGCTTTGAAGCAGGTGTAGATACATACTCTTTTTTTTAAATAGATGTTTTGAGCAGCTCCCACAGTTACCACGACTCCACAGGATGTGACTGGCCTTGTAGCTGAGCCACTGGAATGCATCTTGTCTTCTCATCTGGTTCTGTGGAAAGCTGAACGCGTTTTTCAGTTCAGCTGACTGATCGTGCACGAAAGCAGATGTGTGCTTGTGCTGTCCACACTAGCTACTCTGCTTTGTGTGTGTTACGAAAGAGCAACTCTTCTGTTGGCATTTGCTAGTTGTCAGTATTAGATAAAAGCTTTAAGGCAAATCAGACACCTGAATATTCTGTTAAAGCTGGCAAGTTATGGCAAATGAATGAGAAACATTAAGTAAAGAGGACAAAAAATAATTTCCGTAAAATGATAAAACACTAGTCAGTTTATGCACAAACCATCTATTTTTGCAGTGCAAGATCCCGTGCTGCTTAAAAGCTGTTTGTGTGTAGGTACAGCATTTCCGACCTGCAGCTCTAAAATAAGATTAATATTGTAGAATATGCTTCTCTTCACAATAGTCTTTTAATCTCTGTTTGGAAACTCCCTTCTCTACTCAAAACATGCCATGAGCTGTTTGACTCTCAGGTGATTGATCACCACTGCTCTGTGAAGTGCTGTGCTTTTAACATTGTGTGAAAGCATTGGTGCTGCAGAGAAGGATGAGTCTCTGACTCTGCTGGGTGTGTATTCATGGAGGTGCCCAGTATATACCAAATCAGCCCATTCTGTCTCATGGAACAATGCCCTTTGCTGCATGTAAATTGGCTTCCATAGTATTTATGCTTTTTCTTTTTCTTTTAGCTTTCCCCAGAAGATGTGAAAGACTTCCTAGAGCACATGTCTGTGGCAAGAATAAACAAAGGTTGGGAGTTCATGCTCCCTTATGATGAAGATTTTGTTAAGAAGCATCCAGATATAGTTCAGAGACAACATATGCTGTGGATGGGCGTTCAGGCCAAGTAAATGACTTGTTTTATTTTGGGGAATAAGCTAAAACCAGATAGCTATCTAGAACAAAGTTTCTGTAGACATTGATAGATAATTTGATCTGTATTTCCTTGAAGATTTACCCCTCACAGTTGCCAGGCAGTGGTGTGATGGGGTGTGTCACTGCATCATTCAAGTCATTCCTTTTCCTTGGCTCCCTGAAGAAATGGAGTGTTCTAGCTAATGGCTAAAGCTGGTGTGGCTGCATGCAGGCGGAACAACTGAAACTGTCCTGGTGTATTTTATCTTTGTCTTTCAGATTAGAAAAGGTCTATAATCTCTTAAAGGAGCACTTGACACCAAAGAAACAAGAGGCACAATCAGGTAAATGGATCACCTTGAAGGACATGCATCCCTCCATATTCCTGGGATGTTTTGCAGTTTCTCTCTGGTTTTGAATGTGGTGGGGACTGGTCTTGTTTTTTAATATTTTTCCTTTCTTGTGATTTCCTCTGGGTTATTTGAGACACATCTTGGTCTGTACTAACATCATTTATGCTGGGGTGACACAAGCTTACTGTAGCATCCCTGTAGCAGAACAGGGAGGATTCCTTGGCACTGTGGACTTGCTATTTGATAGCGTAGAATCAGCTGATTCTGTTATCCACTTGCTCATTTAAGGCAGCTTGTATGGTGTAAGGATTTAAGCAGCTCAAGAAGAGAGGACAGGGCCAGCACACTAGTAATTCTCACCTCTCAATTTGCAAACTGTGTGTGAGGTGATTTTTTTTGCACTAGGCCCTCTGTGGTGTGGCTGAGGGCTGAGCAATTAATGAAGAATGGGGGGAGGGGGTGCTGTAAGGACGTGTGAAGCTGTCTCTTTTTGACATCCTTTTCCACCATGCATGCCAGTGAAAGTATTAAAGTAGCAGCTCCATAATCCTAGAAGATTGTGAAAACTTGAGATTCCAGAGAGTTTTAACTAAGCATTTGGCCCATTGCCAGAGACTGGAGCCAATGAAGAGTATAAGCAGAACTGACAAACAAACGTATGAATCCATTTCAATACCCTGTGTCTGATCTGCTTGGAAGGATTAGGTGTTGGGTTATTTGGAGAGGATTAGCGAGACTTAACAGCGGAGAAGATAACAACGTGTGTGCTGTGCATGCTTTTGCCTTAAACACAGCACTCCTTCCGTTGGCATTGAGACTGGATTCCTCTGCTGCCAACGTGCCCCTTCCTTTCACCTTTGGATAGCTGCATGTGGAGAGGACACAGGGAGAGGCACAGGATTGCGTGGGAAAGGACTCCCTCTTGTCCCTTTTTCCCCATCCCTGGATAATAATACTAAGAAGAAGGTCTCAGACTTTCATACTGTGTACCTCATGCTAAAAGGGTGTTCAGGTTCACTGTTAACCCCTTCACTGTCCTTGCTGTTCCTGTATGACATCCTTGTGCTGGCTCTGGCAGTTGGTGCATCACTAGATACTCAGAAAAAATAAATAGTTATTGGGCAAAGAAGCATTTGGGTCACAAGTAGACATGTATAAGCAGCCTGTATCCCGGTTTCCCGATTTGCAGTAAAGGCCCTAATGACTGTACAAGTGCACTTGATCTTTCCTTCTGTTTCCTTGGCTGGAGCACCCTTCCCCACACATCTAGCTTACAATTGTCAACATGTTTACCTTTTTTAAAAAAACAAACATAGCCTTCCCCCCAAAATAACCCCATCCAAAAAAATGCAGAACTAAAGTGAATTCTAATCAACATACTGGGTTTATGCCTTGGATTTTACAACCAGATGATTTTTCCTGGTTCTATTTCACTATGAGACCTTCAAGAAACATTCTGCAGGGCTGGAGCCCAGGTTATGGTGAGATTTATGGTATCTTTTGTTCCTTACTAGCTCATCTGTTGCTGGTTTCTGGGGAGCAAAGGGTCAACATGGCTAAAGCAAAAGTCAAACAGAACTATGGGCAGCTGGAGAAGGAGTTCCAGAAGCAAAAGGCAGAGATGAAATCAAATGACACCTCAGCCAAGATGGATGTTTCCAATGTCCGCATTAAAGAGGAGCCTGTGAGTGATGAGGAGCCAATGGATACCTCAGCTTTTGAGGGCATGAACAACGGTATTGTCAACGGCCTCCATGCAGAGGAAGACTCCACGGACTCTATAAACGGCCACTTGTCTGGAGGCTGCATTGACCGGGTAGCCCAAGAACTGAAGGCATTTGTGTCCTCAACATTTAAGAAACAATTTGTACTCACCCTGAGTGAGCTTAAACGGTTATTTAACCTTCACTTAGCCAGTCTGCCTCCAGGACATACATTGTTCAGTGGCATTTCAGACAAAATGTTACAGGACATGGTGTTGGATACTGGCTGTAAACAGATTTTGGTGCCTGTAAGTATGTTTTTCCCTCAGTGTACTTCAGGGAGAAGGAACTGGAGGGGGGCAGTTAAACATCTGAGCTGTGCAATGTTTGTGTCCAGTGCTGGTGGACTGAATAACGGTCCAACACTGGATATGTTGAAGCTGCTGGAGGTTTGTCTGGTGTCCTGCTTCTGGCAGACCCTGTGCTTTGCTTGCTTTGCTCTGTGGTATGCTGCGTAGCCTAGTTGTCATTGGAGCTTTGTTTCCATGGCCAGGCTGTTGGGCTGCAGTGACTCACTGTCCCAGCTTGCTGCTGTTAACAGCATCCAAGGCACTCCCAGGTTCCCATCAGCTCTCCTGGAGTTGCACAAGCTGCTGCTCTCAGGGACAGGGATGCAGTTGGGGGAGGAAAAGTGGTGTTGACTGCCTGGGAGCAGCAAGGCACGTCCAGCGGAGCACTCTGGGAAGCGACAGACCATATCTGCAGCAGGTTTCTTGGGTCAGTCCTTTTCTTTCTAGACTGTGCAGAGGTGTCTGTGTTTCTTTGTCTTCATGGAAATGACATGTGTGATTGCGTGAGACAGAGCCAGGTTTGTGTGATAGTAGATTGCTTAGGAAAGGAGAAGGAATTCGACATCGTGGGAAAGAGCCTGAAAGGAAATTAATTTTACAAGACATCTGGCAGTGCTGATTGGGATGCAACCAGAAAAAGCTTGGGAGTCAGCTGGCTTTGGGGAGAGAGGAAAAGAGACGTGTGAACTGCTCGAAAGAGCAGGCAAGGCAGAAAGAGGAGGAAGCAGGCAGGCTGGCAAGAGAAACCCTGAGCGTGGAGTTGAAACTCAGCTAAGGAATAAGGGCTGCTACAGGGGGGGCAGAAATAAGATGTTCAGTTGTGTCCAAAGTACGTGTTGTGGCACCTGGGAACCAAGTAACAGACTTGAAATGCCACCAGGGAGTCCACCAACTTCAGTACTTTCTGCTGTCTCTCTTGATAGCTTCCAAGTCCTGGGGTAGTGTTTGCCTGGAACTGCCTCTTAGTGTTGGCTATGTTCTCCTTTGTCCTTTGGAGTAATGTATGTATTTGCCATGCTGATGGTAAATGGCTGAGGTCATTGCTGCTCTGTTACTTGGGACTGGGACTAGTTTGCTTTGGAAATTTTTGGATTTTGGAAATTATTCCATCCACTCAGGCTGTGAGGAGTGAAAGTGGAATAGTTTCTTTTTTCAAAAAACAACCAAAATAAAATCTTCCCAAGGAGAGGTGGTCGGGAACTTCCTTCTGTCTGGAAAACCATGTCACAGGAGGCTGGCAGAGATGAAGTGGTCACTGGAACATCTCTTGCTGGGGGGCTGCTGTAAGTTTAAGTTCTGCTGACACAGAATTTACTGCAAAACTTGAGATCTTGTGCAGGAGCTTGCGTGAGCCTGTGGTGTTATCAGCTGTGTAAATCATTGCCCCAGGCCTCCCCGTGATTCTCTGTGCAGATGGCAGCGGTGTCAGGGCTGGTTTTACTCTTTGCATGGGCTCATGCATTTTGGCGTTTCCTGATTGTTCCCCTGGCCAATTTTGTCAGAACCCAACAGAAGTGCCTGAGCTCAGGGAGAGCCTGGGGGGTTGTTTGAAGTGGGATTTCATAGTTACTCATTAGTTTTCTGTAATTGAAAGTGCTTTGGTGATAAAAATCAATGATTTGAGGTAATTAAAATGATGTTCTGTAGGGAGCGAAGACACTCTTGGCTCGCATGCTTCTCTATTATAGAAAACATGTTGCTGAAAATGACAACTGAAACCTTACCAGGAGAATGCAGGATTTATTATATTTATTATGAGGCTATGGGGACACCTGTGGGTGCTGTTCTTGCCTGGGCTTTGTAGTGTCTTTAAGTGGGAGGGAAAAGCACAGGCAAAGAAATAGCAAGTCCTGGGCAGATGCACCCAAGGGCGGCTGCTGCCGTTGGAGAGGGGGCAAGCAGAGGCATCCTTGGCAGATGCTGGCACCGTATCAGTGTCTGGAGCTTGCACAGGCTGAGCCTGCCTCCAGCCCCAGCTTCTGAGTATCTGCACCCATTTCCTGCAGACTGGTGGGGGTGCCTGGGGGTGGCCTGCTCCTGCTGGCTCCCTTCCTGTGGTCTCTGGAGTGACAAAGTTCTGCCCAAAACTTGAGGATATTTTTGAGGCATCAGGAAATGATGTAACCAGGCTAGGGTAACAGGAGAGGAATGCAGCCCCGCGCTTACGGTCAGCCTTTTGGGCTAGTGCCCATGCCACGCTCCTGGAGGGAGAAGCTCAACAGTTTACCTCTAGGATCATTCCATCTGATAGGTTTGTTTTTCTGGCAGACTCAGCCCTGTTCAGTCTGGTGTAGGTATAATTTAAAGCTGCATCGCAGTGACTATTTTTAGGGCATGCTCAGTGCTTGAGACACATCCCAAAGCCAAGGGCTCCTCCCCGAGAGCTTCTGTTTGAATGTGGCAGCTCTGGGGACCCAGGACAGGAGTTCATCTCCTACAACACCTGCCATAGCTCTGGGAAGTTAGAGTAGGAAGGGACATAGGGCAGATATTTTAAAGAAGGATTTTAAGGCAGTGGAGAGCTGTTTCAAGGTGAGGCTGGAGAGACTAAGGAAACAAACATAAAATGACAAAGGGGCAGGGGATGACAAGACAGTAAAGCTGTTTGGGCAAAGCAGCATGTGTCTTCAGAGCCGCTGATGGCATTTCCTGCTCCTGCAGACAGGCTGTGTGACAGCAGCAAGTGAGCAGGGTGCTGTTGGCACCAGTGTTTGCAAAGGTTTCCAAGTAAGGCTGAACAAGAGGAGGAAATTCTGTGGGTTTTTTTTCCCAAATAAGTATTGTGTTGGTTTGTTTCCTCACAGAACGGCCAGGTAAACACAGCTGTGTTTCAGACATGTGGCTGAGGAAGGAGAAGTTTGTACTCTGGGTCTGTGTTGAGTGACTTTCTCGGAGCAACACAGCTTGTGGCTGGGTGCTTCAGGTGCCCTGCATTTTGCCATTCCTGTTGCAGTGCTTTTCTGGAGGGAAGCTGAAGTATTTTATTTTATTTGTGCTAAAAGCATACAGGAGAGATTATTCCTCAAACATGAGTGTTCTTATGAGAAGAGATCTATGTCAAGTGTTGCGAGCCTAATCAACCTGAATCCTGGCTCTGAACCAAGTGTAAAACCTTGTTATATTCTGTTCTTTTGGACCAATGTGAGAGACAAAGCTGCTAATCCCACCAGGCGGCTCCCACTGGCCTAAACTCTTCCCTTTTGCAACAAGAGCAGAGGCAAAATGTGAAAGGATGATTTTTACTCTGTGATGCACAGGTCTTTTGTTGTGGTGTGAGGAAGGCTGGGAAGAAAGGTTTGGGTCGTACCAGCAGCCAGGATTGTGAGGTACTGGAACAAATAGGACTGGCTTGTTAGCTTCTCATAGGTGATTGATTTAGGTTGTCTGGGCAGTTAGAAAGGAATAAATGATTAGTGACAGACAGGAAGAGACGTGTCAGGAGTCAAGGCATATTCCAGCATTGCTCACTAGTCACTGCTTCAAGGGGAAATGTTAAGGCAAATGGAAATTATTTTTTTAGGAGTTTGGGGCATGGAGGGGAGGACAGTTGTGTTCCTTCCTGTGTGCAGGTGCATGAAGCTTCTGCCTTAGAAAAAACAAATGTATTTCTCTAGTTTGTCGGGGAGGGGGGGTTGGAGCAACAACAGCAGCAACAACAACAAACCAAACCACTTCATTTTTGGAGCCTGAAATGAGCAAATGTCTGGTTCACTGTCCGTTGGAGTTCAGTCTTCTGGAGTCCTGTAGTCTGTCCCGAAACAGAGGTGACAAATAAGGCAGAAGCACAGTGCTTTTCGGTAATGCTGATGTGGGATTAGTGAAGCAGATAAATACAGGATAGAGTCCGTATCTCTAAAACCTGCCACTGTAAATGTAAAAACCTCCAGAAATACCCTGCAATGCACTTGGTGCTCTCAGTTGAATACTGCTTTGGATGGTCTGGAAGCAAACACTGCTGACAGGAAAAATCTAGACATCTTGCCATGAGATACTGGCTAACATCCAAGCTCTGGGATTGCTCTGGTATGTGGTGGTTGACCCTCCACCAGTGGGAAACTGTCCCCATGCAGAATTTACAGGATTCCAGTATGCCCAGCAGTTGCCTCCTAAAGCTCTGCAATTGTTGGTGGTGTGCCAGGCACGGCAGCATGACCCATGGCACTGGTGTGGGTTACCCCACTGTGACCAAGGCACACATCAAGGTGCCATGGTGCTCATCCTGTTCCCTAGGCCATAGTTAGCCCCTCCTTATTTTGGGTTCTGTGTGCTGCAGGATCACCCCAGCAGGACAGGTTTGATATGGATCATGTTTCTGTTGAAGTACTTGGGCCAGTGACAAGGGGTCTGCCCTGTGGCTGCAGGACAGCTATGTCTGAGCAGGCACAGGGGCTGCCAGAGCAAAGTTACCCCTTTCAGTGTGAAATGGGGTAGGAGCTTATGCTCTTTCCGCAGTTCTTATTACATGGCAATGACTGTTTTCATTCAGTAATAGGTGTCCAGGGATACTGTATCATAGAATCATTAAGCGAACTCATTAAATAGATGGTTATTTTTAACAGCCTCTTGTTCTCAGTTTCCTCCACAGACTGCTGCTTCACCAGATGAACTAAAGGTCTTTGCACTTTGGGAAGCTGGTGATACTTATGATCAGGTAGAGAGAAAAATAAGTGACATTCCTAAAAATATGGTTATCGAGCATTTGTCATTGTTTGTGTTTCTGGAACTGGTGCAGCTGGTGGTTTTT
>NW_010199432.1:25022-36794 GCF_000695765.1 Mesitornis unicolor
GTGTCCAGTTTTCAACACCAACCTGTTTCCAGCTGAGGGAAAGCTTTTAGCTCATAGGGTGATCAATGCTGTGTCAAGACAAGGCAGCATGGACAGGAACAACATAATGTGTTGACAGTACATGTCAGTAACTAGCTCAGTGGAATACAAATTATTTTGAACCTGTGAGGAGAAAGGATTCTCTGATGCAGTCCTTATACCAGAATCCAGTCCGATTTATTATTTTTTTTCCTTTGGATGGTAATGCAAACCAGAGATGAAATTGTGTTGTTACCTGATGTTTCTGTTTATACTTAAAATAGGAAATGATGACAGCATATGTGAGCATCTCTGGAGTTTTAATTGCTATCAGAGTAAATGAAGTGCAAGGGAAGGTACCTAACAAAATGTGAATGGAGAATGTAACTCCTGTGTCCATGAGACAAATAAATTTTTATAGGAAAGAGTCAAGCAGTATCCAGTCTTCTGAGTGCAGTGGACCACACGAACTCCTGTGGAAGCACTGGAGAGGAATATATTGCAGCTCCTTAGTGAGCGTGTTCTTGTACCGTTGGAGGTGCCCCAGGTCACAGCACAGGTGACAGGGGTCGGAGGCTGTGGCACTGCTAGAGAGCAAATGTGTACGGGAAAGTTCCAGGATTATGAAGCAAGAATCCTCTAACGTAGTTCAGTGGATGTTTTGTACAGAATAAGGCACATACAGTTTTGATTCATAGAAAGTAATTGTTCTTTTTGTATTTATGATTCTTTTAAAGCATCGCCAAGTTTTGCTTGAAATCTTTTCAAAAAATTATCGAGTGCGCAGGAATGTTATCCAGAATCAGTTGAGTCAAGAATGTGGAGATGATCTAAATAAGCAGGAGGTGGATAGAGTGTTAAAGGTAAGTTTCTATTCCATTGTGGGTTTGATCCTTTTAATATGTGAATTTCTAATGCTTGGTTTGAGCAAAGGATCATATTTTACCTCAAATTGACAAGTGATAAGGATGATAGAACAGTTGTTGGAATGTTGACAGAGCCCGTTTGTCAGCTTGTTTTCTGAAAGATACACTTGTCTCATTCTATCTGCATTCCCTCAAAGTAGTAGTGATGTTGACATTTTGTATCATTGCAACAAATCTATTTGTCATCTTGGACCAGCAGAGAATAGAGTGTAGTAAATGTGATACTTCAGAGTTATTTTTAAATAATGTGGAGTTAAACATTAAGGAGGTGGGAGAGTTCTGCACAGTGTTCTGGGTTTACCAGCTGGCTGCTGTTGATGAATGCTGAAGAGCAGAAGTGCCGCACATTCGGAAGGAAATGCATTTCATTCTACAGTAGGACATGCAGCAGGGTACAGAGCAAAACCCTAGCCAAAACAAGCAGGCAAAGTTGTTACCACATAATGTTTATTTGAGTCTTTTCATCTCTGTCTTTGAAGGTGCACCACTTACTTGCTACAGAAGTGTAAGTTATAAAGTACAGACAACACAGGCAATGACTGGCAAGCTTTAAAAGCAATGCAGGGTGGCTAAGGAGAAAGTTTCCAACTAATGTAATACTTTAATCATTGTTGCTGGCCCTTTGCTCACTGTCACCCACTTCAATAAGACAAGTGCTTCAGTACTTTATTACATTGGGGTCTGCAAACAGAATAATAGGTTATTTGAAACTACAGATCTGTTGCTGTGATAATAAGCAAACTGGTCTTGCTTGAAAGAACCTGGTGGTCTTAGCATTAAAATAAGCTCACACATTTTTGCCTGCTAGACAGTAAGTACTTCATGGGAGATTTGTCAAGCAACTAGATGAGCTCAAATATCAGCTCTCCTGGAACATCTAGACAATGTACTGGTATTAGTTTTTCATGATGCTGTTGCTGTCTAACAGATAACACAGGAAATATGTTCCCCTAAAAAACTGGGTAGTGTTTATGCATAAGTCACTAAGTCATTGTGCGACCAGCCTTGTGTTGTGTCAGGCTTCTTTGCCGTAAATACATTTGTCACAAAAGTACGTGAAATTGTCTTTGTTTCTGAAACAAAGTTCAGAAGTATGATTTAGTGAAATTGGAAGATTCTCTGGCTTCTTTAAGCCACAAGAGATTGGATTCCTCTTTGAATGAAATTGGATTTGTTGACTTCTATTTCTCCATCTGCATGTGCTCCTTTTTTATACACAGAGGAGCAGACTGAGAGGATTTATATTTTTGCATCTGCAGATCAAGTCTGAAAACCCTCTTTCTAGCCTCCAAACTTAATTTCTTATTTGTGTTTGTGATGTGCAAGTCTCAAGACTTCAGAAAAAAAAAGAAGTTACTTCTTTGCCTTTAAGGCCCACAGCATCAGTTCTGTAGCAGTACTTAAGCCTGTGTTGAATTCCTTAAATGTGAGAGTGGCAGCAGAAGAAAGAGAAGCCGTTAGCTTAGAACTGGAGAGACTTGGTGCTCATCAAATAGAAATAAGAAAATGAGCCACAAGCAAACCCACTACTAAACCTCTTTGTTGTGGTGCTTACTCGCTGTAGGCTCAGCAGTGTGTGGTCAGAATACCAGAGCACAGCTCTGAGGTTTGACTGTTCATTATCACTGAACGTTGTTTCTTGAGAGGCTTCAGATCTGGTGCCTGCTTTCACGCTCCAGCTCACTCCCACTGCTCCCTTCATTCTCCCCCTGAGCATCAGCTTGGGTTCACTCCTCAGTTCTCCTTATCCTCACCCCTCTTTGCAGCCTTTCCTAAGCTGCCTTTTGCATGGTCTCCATCTTCTCCCCCAAAAGTCCCGTTTTGTGCTGCCATTGCATTGTTTGTCCCCCTTACAACAATGCCTCTCAACATTCCTCCTCCTGTGCTTGTCATCTTCATTTAAGCTATATGGTCTTTCAAGACAGAGAAAACCCACTGCTCTGCATCCATGCTCTCTCCTGTGCACTGGAGAGTTTTGTTATTGATTATGTTTATTGTCCCAAAGCCAGACAATGGTTCCCAAGACCTTACAGACTTTCCTGTTCTCCTCAGGACTGCTGTGTGAGCTATGGAGGAATGTGGTATCTTAAGGGGACGGTGCAGTCTTGACAGCGGTGGTTGTGGTTTCAAGCAATCTCCAGGACGAAAGAGGAAACTGCAGCAGGTGGCAGAGACACAGTAATGCCACAGCCTTGGGAGTGTGGGGCAGGATCTGACCTACTTTGAGGCACATGGGCATTGCAGGCAGTCACTGACATCCCAGCACCCTCACACATGTGTTTGCATGGCCACCTAAGTGCAAGAGCAACCAGGAAGACAACGTGGGACCCTGTCTGCAGCGTGATTAATCTGGGATTTCTAATGTATTTCAACTCTCACTATTTCGTTATAAAAAAATAAAAACCATAAACTGACACAGACATGACAGAAAATCATGGTCTAATACTTTATTTTGTAAGTAATGCCAATAAATTAAATTTGTTTACAAACATCCCAGTTTTGGTTATACACCTAGATGCTCATATGTTAGTCTGAGCACTGTAATAGCCCTTGCAGCCCTCTTTGTAGAGAGACAATAGTTGTGTTCATGGAAATGTCAGGCTAGGGAGGGGGGAACAAAATCACTGTCTTTGTACTACATAGCAATTGTTCTCACCTGTTGTCTGTGAAATGAGTTATTTGGAAAAGCACCTACATTTGAAACATGTGGAACAACTACTGGATTTCTTTTATTGGTGTGGGTTTTGTTTGAGGGACTTTTTTGAATTACTGTATGAAAATACAGCAAGGTAAGTAACAGAGTGCACCCTCTGGAAGGCATCCAGCTGTAGTTATCACACAGCAACAATGTAAAACCTCTATTTTATGTAATTTTTTAAATAAAATTTTATCTCAAAGGTCTGCCTTGTGTTTGTCCTAAAAGAAATGGAAGCCACACCTGCTCCTTTTATATCCTGAAGGCTTACAGAGGAAGTAAAGGTCAAGAATGTTTCAGTACAGGTTAGAGGTAGGTAATAAACTGCCCCTTAAACTGCTTTACATCACTCTGCTCGCATCATGTATTTTAGGGGATAGCTAGAGACAGCCGTTAAACTGAGGGTCTGTGGCACAAGTACAGTCACCAGTCTTGTTACACATTTATCACTGAATCCTAACTGCAGTGAGATAAGGAATATCCTACTGTACACACTGCAGAACACGGTTACTTTACTTTGCTATAATTTCCGTCACGTGAGAAGTTCAGGGAGATTCTGTGCATTTCATCTACTTATGCTCAGAAAAGGCCGAGTTGAGTTGTTAACTAAAACAAGCTGATTAAGGTGGTTAATCCAGATAAGATTGGCTAAGACTGTTGTTACCATACTTAGGGCATTTCACATTCTTGTGGAAAATACCTATTTTTAAACTGCTAAAACTAATAATATTCCATTGCAGTTTATTAACTGCATCAATATAACTGGGAGATGTTTCACGTTCAGGCAGCTTTTGCAGCCTTTGTCATGGTCTGTTACATGCACCCATGGCAGACACTTCCCTTGCACAGCCTGGCTGCCATGGCCTCACCTGCGGCTGTAGCCAGGAAGCTGCGCTCTGGGAAAGCCAAAGTCTGAGAAGGGATGAAAGAAGAGCCCAGCCCTGGAGTTCTTTATTGCACAATGTGTACAGTTAGGTGCTAAAGTACAACACAGCCAAAGCTTAGCAATGGCCCAGCTACCCAAGGGTTACAGACAAATCAAGTAGTTCTGTAAAAATCTGAGAACATTTGAAAATGTTTTTAAAGCATAAAACTTGTATATATGAAAGTGCTCTAAATTAGCCAACAGTAATAAACCACTGAAGATCATCTATTTAACCAAAAATTCTGAACTGCTTTTTCCACATCTTCTGGTCCCCTCTTCCCCTCAAGTGGTGCAGAATATTTGCAGTAAATAATTTGTGACTAACTCTATCATGCCTTTCTCATCTAAGGCTACTGCTTTCCAGGATCTGAATTGGGGCAGACCCTCAGGTGATGAGGACCCAAATGTGAGGGAAATAGTGACACCACCACCACCAAAGTTAACCTGACAGCAGAACAGCTTTTTTACCTTTCCCCCCACCTTATTGAACAGCGTCGACAAACACCACAACACTGAGTAGAAACTTCTTTGTTCCCTCTGCATTTCTATCTCAGACAGGTCTATCCTTTTCCATTTAGTGTAATCTTTTTAACATACACATTTAATGGGAACTCCATCTGAGCTATGTAGGAAAGACAGCAGAAGTAGATAGTGCAGGGGCCATCTGCACCAAGTTTGCTGTTTCCCAGCTGGCACAGATGGGCATAATTACTAGTTACACATGTAGCTGGAGTGGAGTATTTATTTGCTTAGAAACATATTCACAAGATTCAGATTCCCATTTTAAAATAATTTTTGGAATGCAAAACGTGTTTTAGAGAAACCCCCACAATACAAAGTCTTAATACTCCAGCTGAAAGAAAGCTATACAGAAGCTGAACAGGGTACAACGTAAGGCAGAGAGAACTGCACTAGCAGCACTTGAACTAAAGCTGAGAAACTGTCAGTGTTCTGTGTCAGCTGTTTGGTGTATTGCAGCAACTCGGGCAGTGAGTAGATTACCGAGAACAGTTGGCCAAATTAAGCTGTGAGACCCTTTATAAAGAAAAGGGCATCACCTTTCATTGTGTCTTCCCCTCTACTTAGCCTTTACTTTCTTCCCACTTTGAAAGAGTTTTAAAGAACATACTTCTTCATGTTCGTTTTTTTTCAGAATTTGAATACATTGAATTATTACTAGGGAGTGGAGGAGAGGAAGAACAACCATTGTTTTCAGTAGGATACATTCTGGCAGTGGGGTGTTCACCCTGCCACCCCACAGGCAGCATGAACAGCTCCACAGAAGCTGACACTGGAAGCAATAAACAAAACAATGTAAGGTTTTACCTGGTCCATCTCCTTCAAGCACTTGGAGATTGTGGTATTATGTAAGACTAAAAGCTATTCCACTAAGTCAATGCTACTACTAAAGTTAAATAATAGCTAAATTGCAACTTTCTATCTTACCAAATACACATAAAGTACTTTGCAGACATTCCACCAAAGAACAGTAGGTCCCAAGTAACATACGTAATCAATTCACAGTATCTTGCTTTAAGACAAAGTGCCCTACATAAGAAACCATACCTAAAAAGCCACACAAACTTTACACCAAATCTTTTCGTAGTAGGAAGATATACTGATCTACTGGCTTACACCAAGCCAAGTGCAGGCTGCTGTGCCCGCTCTCCACCTCTCTGCCAAAGTCCCTTCAGCCAAATTGCTGACTTCACTCTCAAGAATCAAGTAGAGGCTGACCATGATACTGATCAGGGTCTTTGCTTTAGCTAATTTTCTCCATAGATGTAATTACAGGGCTAAATCATCACCTGCAAACCAAAAGAATGCTTTAGTCTGGCTCCTTGTGAGAAGTACAGTACAGATTTCTTAGCTCTGTTATTTCTGAAATGGCCTAAGGAAACTGGTGTCAGTCACTGCTCTGGCCAGAGATTAAGGAAGTAGTAGTGTGGTATTAAGCTGTGATGTTTGTTTGCTTTACAACCCCTAGTTTGTGTGACAGTGCTAAACATTAAATCTACTGCTACATAGGTAGAGGGAGACTAGCTGTTACCCAACTAGCTTGTCAACTACAGGCCTACAAGCCAATTCAGAACATTCATCTTGAGTGCTTAAGAAATACATCAGTATAGGGGGTCTTCTGACTTTTGTCTGAAGTTTCTCCCCTTCTTGACTAACAGATTAGTCAATGGAAAAAGGGTCATCAGCATGTCCAATGTTACGGCTGAGAGGAGAGGGACTTGTACTTAGCTCTGTGTTCATCTATTTCTTCCTTTGTTTTTCTGATACAGCTAAAAATTTCCTTGAAGAGTGCTTTATATTCAGGAAGAGCATTTGTGGGAGAGTCACTTAGCTTCACATCTGTGCACCCTTGATTGCTAGCTGAAAGATCATACTGGGTATTGCCCACATTTAGGTCTTTAGAATACTGCTTCAGTGTTTGTACAGCCTTGTGTTTCAAAGACTCTTCATCCATTTGACACTTCTTCAAAAGTTCCTCATACTTCACTTTCAGAGCATTATACTGAGCATCAACTTCATTAAGTACAGAGATTCCTCGCTGCTTCACAGCTTCAGCTCTCCTAATACATGTTTCTTCGTGGCCCCTCAGAATGTCTCCCCCTGCAGCACTGCTTAGGAATGTTTCACTGCTGCTCCGCTTCAGTGCCTTCTTCTCAAGCTCCGATACAGTCAGAAGTCCATCATCTGCCAGGCTCTGACCAAGCTCCTTTTCTAAAGATTCCTTGAACGAAATGAAAAACGATTCTGGCACCAATTTCTCTGCATTATGGAATGTGTTTTCAGACTGAAGTATTTGTCGCATTTCAGCTACCTCCACTTCCAACTCCTCTGCACGAGCCCGATACAAGTCTACATCAACAATCCTCTGTTCAAGGTCGCAGTTCTCTTTCACCATAAGACTGTATTCCTCTTCCATTGTTACCCTCTTTTCTTTTTCTAGGTTAAGCTGGGCTTGCAGAACTGTAACTGCCTTTTTTAAGTTCTCATTTTCTTCTTCTAGAGGACTTAGCTGACTATCCATTGAAGTAATCTTTTCTGCGAATACATGATCATAAACAAAATACCTGCAGAAACAAAGTAAGTTTTATCAAATGTAGGAAGCACAGCTGACCACAGCTCCTAAAGCTCTCCTGTCCTGGGTAACTAATGACAGATTTGAACTTTGTGCTAACATACCTCAACATACACATAGCGGTCATTTTACTAACCTATCAGTCCATTTAATAATCAGAAGAGTTTGTAAATACTTACTTACATGCCATCAAATCAAGCCTCCCAGCTCAAGTAGAATGGCAGCTCATTAACAGTTTCGAGTTACAAACAAGCTTATTGAATAACTAGACCTACAATTTAAGTTCAAATCAACATTATCTTCATGTATCATGCAATACTGTCTACACTGAGATTTTTTCTGCAGCACTCCACTCCTGTAAATTTTACCACTACTGATTGTGGAAACAAGCTTCAAAATTGACAAGGCAATTCTGTAGGGTGGTATTTCCACAAGCTTTTGCCAGTTTGAAGGAATCAATTTATCTTTTGAATTGTTAAGAAGTAACTTACTTCTGGATGTACAGATTTACTGTAGAGCCTTACCTCTGTGTAGTGCTGAAGCCCAGGCACAAAAGCCTGTTCTGCCTGTCTGTGGAGGTGCTTCACTTAAGAAATCACCTTCTAGGACTGAAGCTAGTCTGAGCCTTTACCCCAGATGACTGCCTGACAGGCATACTAATGCAGTTCAGCTGGGTAAAACTGCTCAGAATTAAAAAAGCAGCCCAGAACTCTAGGCACCATCTTACTAGCTTAAGTTCAGGAAAGCTGTTGCAGGAATCTTGCCTGCCTAGAAAAGAAATATCCACAAACATGCAAGGAAAGGGTGAGTTACAGAAAATATTTTGCTTTTACTTTGCTAGTTGTGAACATTAGATGTTTTTTCTGCTAGCTTGCTTGACATCTGTGTTTGTGTCTTAATTTTTAAAGCTTTGCTTATAATAATTTCAGTATTCTCTTTGCTATGCAAGATAAAAGTCTTACTGGCGAAGGTCATACAGCTCCTTCAAACATGAGAAACTATGCATCGATCTTGGCTGGTCAGATCTCTCATGGCTCATCCGGCCTCGTCCAGACTTTTTCAGTTCTTCTACTTCTCGTTGCAGATCATCTATGTGTGTTTGCAGATTTTCAATGGTCTCTGTCAAGCTAAAAGGTGAACAACTGCTGTTAAACATTTCAGTGTTTAGTCAAGGACAAGGCAATTTCCCATCTTTTCATGTTGTAGTTTCTTCTTTGAAGGCTGCTCTTTGGCCCCAAAAGACCTTTAAATAAAACCGTTCTTTCAGTGTAACAGTATTGGAAAACACCACTAGACAGAGACTGCCACCCAATAACTACCCAGCTACCCTTAGACTGCTCTTTTTCATATTATCAGCTGGGGGGAAGGGTGAGATCTAATATAAGTTTGTTACCTTAATATCTTTTGTTGTGAAGCTCTACTCTCTGCAACTAGTTTCTGATTGGTGTCTTCTAGTTCTCTTGCTGTCACATCCAGCTGTTCATAGACTTTGGCATGCTGATCATTCATCTGACGCAGGAGCTCCACTTGCTTTGTGAGGTACTGCAAGACAATATTGGTGTTGCTCGTTTACACTTGAAACACTAAGCTAGGACTACTATTCTGCATTTTTATTCACATTCATAAATAAACTAAGTTCCAGAGCCACTAAGCCAGTGGTTGCTTTGGTAAGTGTTCAGCTGAAAAGGCGCTCTCAGTAACACAGCTGGCCAGCTTGCCTTTGTCTGGCATTCAACTCCGGCTCATCACCCAGTCCTTTATGCAGAGGAGCTGCATTTGGTTGTGCAAGCTGTGCTTATGTGTCCTTGCTGCAGCTAGGCCTTTGCCAGTACCTGAGCCTTCTGGATTGGGTTTGTCTGTACTGCAGTCGTCATTGATACAGCCATGAATCCAGACTACAACACAGCCCTTAACTGTCTACTGAGTCCTAAAAGTTGCTAACAGTGTTGACCCAACAATTTTCTTAGCATTGAAACTGAAATGTTGGGTAACAACCATCCATAATTAAATGTCTTTTCAGCTGACCTAAGCTTTTTTAGTCTGAAACAGCATTACGTTCAGCAGAACAGAATTTAGGTTGTGGTCACACTTAAGACAGTATGTGGGCTACGATGTGCCAGGAAGTATCATCAAATTATTGAATTCAGTATTTAATTACCCACAGGGAGCTATTCCAGTTACTGTAACTCCAAACAAAGGTCTCCTGTCTTTAAAAAAAAACTACACATGAAGTATTCTCATTTTAATCCTCTTTAGTTTTACAATTAACAACATAAACTGTTAAGTTTCTTGAATAATATCAGAAAGCTTGAAATTGTCAGTCTAAGAGCAGTTAACAATCACCTAAGGCTCTTAATATAAGTGTCTTATATTGTCCCACCCAAGACAGGCCTGATTCCAGTTATAAAAATTCACAGAAGTGTTTGCATTAGACTTGAATAAAAAAATTACCCCTTTAAAGCTGAATACTTTGTTCTTACAGAGTTATTTATTTCTTGCAGTATATTCTGTATTACTACATGCTACTTACTGAAAAGTAAACTCTAAGTAGGAACATCCAGCAGACTTCTAGGCAGAATTACTTCTCTTTACATAAGCCTGTTACATACTCAAAACTTCTAATATTCTACTTAACCTTTTACCTCATTAAAAGATTGATGGGTTTACATTTTAGGCAATTTAAGAAGAGATAATAAGTTAATCTAGGACGAGTAACTGCTACATTCAGACTTCTAGAAGATCAACATGATAGCAGTTGGCTAGATCCTTTAGTAGCCTGTGCACACATGACACAGGATTTACACCAAAATAGTACGTGGATTAGCAGCAGAATCTCAATGTGACCCATTTCAGATTAACTTTCTCTATAGGTTATTCTCAGGAGCTGGGGATCTTCGGATTTTCTTCAGCAATACGAGTGTGGCTAAGCACAGAAACCAAGGCTGTGGTGTCAGAATTAGATGTTACAACTTATTACAATGGGCCTTTGCATAAGTTTTAGATGAATTGGAGGTGAAGTGCCATTTTTTCCACCTTGCATCTCCAGTGTCTTCAGTGCTGATGTCAAGTTGCAATATTGATTTTTTTGAAATACCAAAACAAAGTATAGATGTGGTAATAAATACTTTAAAAGTTCACATTTATTTCACCTCCCCTGCAACTGAGCACCTAATGTGAAGCAGTTGAGTCTTCTTGCATTCAACCAGATGATAAAAGGAGAGTGTCAGTATTTCTGAAATCTGAGTGCTGAGAACAGATTCAGTCAGGAATAAAGTTGCCCTTTCAATCCAGCATTTATTACACCTACAGTGATTAGTTAGTGGCACACATGTCAGCACAGAGGTCACATATAATGATCCAAGGCTGTAAAACACTTAATATGTTAGCGTTTAATATGTTAGATGTAATCTTAAGCATCCAAAAGCCTTTGACCCTTTTCAGTGCAGACAAGGTAGTACCATATTACAGAATGATTTCCCAGTCAGTTCTTGACTTAGCTACTCATTGGATGTGAATTAATAGGGGAAAAAAACAAACAAACAAACACAGAGATTTACACTGATATACCACCCTGGAAAAGCTAGTCAAAACTGCAGCAGTGTAGCTACAGGAACAGCTGAAAGATAACCTTTACGTTACAGAGACAAGCACTTGAAAATTAGGAAAAATCAAGCATAAAGACTGGATGTGCCACTTGCACAGGTATCTTGTGCAGTGGGATATCCTGTATACAAGTATGAAAACAACTGACTGAACTGCTTTTACCAGCTAAAAAGTACGATACCTTGCATATGCTAACTTCATTCCCCGTTGTTTCAGTGAATTCCTGTAACAACCCCCTGTGCCAGTGCGCTAATACATTCAGTCCCTCCATCTTGAGGTTCTCTCTGGGTATTTGAAGAAGGGGTTCATTTGATTTTTCTTTTTCTACCAGAAATCCAGATGCAAAAGAGACTTCTTTGGAGAAATTTTTTTTTCTAGTTTCTAACACACTTTTAAACTACACTGGGAAAAGTCAGAAGATTAAGACAGCATGTTATTACAGCAGATACAAATACAGTCTACAGGTTCTTTAATTCAAGACACCAAGTTACAGAATCACAGAACGTTAGGGATT
>NW_010199433.1:0-7969 GCF_000695765.1 Mesitornis unicolor
TTATTATTATTATTTCTTGTTATGCCTATCTATATTTATTAGCACCTTAATGATACTTTTGAAATGTGACCTGTATTTCTTTTAATACAGCTATTAAGAATTGCTTTAATAAGTATTTTTGTATTCTACCTGCACACATTGAGAAAAGCTCCTTCCTCCTCTTGACAAAAGTACTAAATTCCTATTAATACTAATAGCAACCTTTAAAAAGTTTTCTGTTAAGTTTTTCAAGATCACTAGACAAATCACCGTAAATGTTCAGCACAAGATTATTTCAGACTGAAAAACCCTATAATGATCAGATTCTGAACATTCAGACATAATATACAGAGAAACGATTTAAGGGAAATCATCTGAAAATAAAATCAGCTGTCAACTTCATTAAAGATTACTACCACAACCATCCAAATATGCAATGGCATTGACTCATATACAGTAAACCAGGCATGCAAAGAAACACATATCTGTGAAATAAACCACAAGCACTTTCACTAGGATTTTCTGTTATACCATTGAAATATCAGCTGCAATAAAACAAAATAGCACTAAGAAAAGATGACACAGAATCACTGAGGGGCTGAGGTTGGAAGAGACTTGGTCCACCGCCCCTCTGCTCAAACCAGGGTGAACTAAAACAGGTTTCTCAGAACCATGTTCAGTTGAATTTTGAATCTCCAAGAGTGGAGACTCCACAATGTCTGGGAAACTTGCTCCAGTGTTTAATCACCCCCATAGGAAAAGTTTTTCCTTATATTTAAACAGTCCTTAAATTTCATTTTCTATCCTTTGACCCTTCTCCTGTCACTGGATACCACTGAAAAGAGTCTGACTCCACCCTCTTGACACTTGTTAGGAGAATTAAGGAAACGTGATTTTACATGCACAATCATTTACACTAAAAGAAATAGTTGGACATATTAACCTAGGAACTGATCTTCATTAGATTCATACATCTGCATCTAAAAATTCACAAGTTATACATAGAGAACACTGATAGGCTGTGGCTAGCAAACAGTATTATTATTCCCATTTACAATGGACATACAAGTCAATTAAGTGACCTATACAGTTAACATATCATCTGCTTAGCAGAGCTGCAATAAACCACAGTCAAGCACTGTTCTTAAACATCTCTGCTATCCAGTGGCTTTACTGAAGGCCTTTCTGAAGGTACTTGTAGAACCTTTATCAACAGCAATGTAATAGAACCAAGCTTTAGGCCTCCCTGCATGCATACAAAAAGCAGCATAGTCCTTAAATTTTGTCTGCCCAAATGCACAAGCTACTTAATTTACTTGGCTCATCCTTGATAGTTTTGCCTTCTGTGAACTGTAACTTCGTCATTACACCAAATCTCCAATTATGACAATATACTGTTTACTGTGAAAGTTAAAAAGACACATTAAATATAAATTCCTTTACTACCAAGCTTATCAAGGTGAAAATATACACCCTAGAATATCATGTATTATCTAACCTACCTGAAAAATTCTTAATTTGCATGTGAATTTTCAGGTTTTACTGACATATGAAAATACGGAAATTAGCATAAGAAGTATTTAGTCCTTCTGTTGAAATTATGACACAACATGCTGATTATTCTACTCATTTGACTTTGTCACTGTACCTAACAATGCAATTCTAATACTTTCATGGTTTCTTTGTTTGTTTTAACATGTAGAAAAAATATTTCCTTCTGCATTGTTAGAATACAGCAGAGACTTTCATCCACATAAACTGTGGGATTCATAAATATCTAACATTGAGAATCCAACACAAAATAATATCCAAATGCAAGAGAATTCTAGCAGCTTATTTTCTTCTGTTTGTAAATAGAGGAAGATACCAATGTTCATTTAAAACTGGAACTCTTTTTCACGGTTCTCTTCACATCCATGACAGCTAGTAACACACACATTAATGAAAGTTTAGTATGATGAATCAGCAGGTGTAACTGCAATATATAATAATCTGAGAGCCAGTATTAATCATTGGAAGTTTAAGAGGAATGCAGTGTGTAGACTTTATGTGTCATTTATTTTATACTTTCAAGAGGGGTGAAAGGCTTATCTTCACCATCAGTAATGGCGTGGTTTTGTTTGTTTTTGTTTTTGTTTTTAACAAGAAGTAGCTTAAGAACTGTTAATAAATATTTTAAAATCATGTTAGAGCATACCAAGATATGAAGCTACTGTGCATGTGTGTGCAATCTCTTTTCTGTGCAGCATGGTAATAAGAAATTGAGAAATTAATAGCACGGACTTCAACCATAAACAACCAGAGAGTTTGTCTTGACTCTCTATCAATTTTACTCGCTTGTTCATGTTCCCATAATTAAGCTTAAAGTTACTGTGGTTTAATCATTTTTCTGAGACATAAACATTGGTAAAAATACACTGCAGTTACAGTTTTTAACTCAATAGGTAGCTGAAGTAAATCCCAAACTTTTCAAAACTATCAACCTGCCTTGACCAATGAACTTCAAGATCTGTATTTGGCTAGCACATGTTAAAATGCCATTTGTATTCTCAGCACAGACTTTGACTAGAGAGACAAAAAAAGCTCTCTCCAGCTGCCAACTGGGACAATCAAGAACCATTAGCAACCTGTGGATACTTCAATCACTGAAGCTATTGACAGGACAGTCAAAGCCTAATTATTTCTGGAACTAGAATAACTTTCTGTAGCTTAAAATGAAAAAGCTAGTACTTTTAAAAAGGAAAAAAACCTAGATATAATTAGGAAATTGCTCAGTTTTATTCAGAACCCATTCACATTGTCTCTGTCTATCCCAGTCACTCCTGCATATATATATATGAATTACTCTTAGAAAGAATATAGCTTAGCATTTTGACAAATAGGGCCAATGACCTTATGAAAGTGGATCTGTAAGATGAGACATGAATCAGAATGATAACAAATACTCACAGTTGAAGGTGTCTTTTTTGCCCAGGACAACTTGCACACCATCTTCAAAAGGGAAAGGAGGCCCAAGAGGTAGAAATAGTGTTAGGAACCACGACAGTTCTGAATATGAGTATGGCACATGCCCTGTTCCAAGCCATCGGATGATTTATACTGCTCTATAATAGAACGAGGAAAGGGAGTTCCTCCCAAAGCCTGGTGGTCCTCAGATGTTTTGTATGTGAAACATCGTCTCTTTAAAGAAGTAATCAGATAGATGGTTAGTAGGGAATGCTTTTACTAAGGGCAAGATCCTCTCATTAATAAGCATTTATGGTTTTTTTGTAAGTTCTGACAGAAGTCATGTGAAGGGTGAACAAGAAAGACAGGTCACTAAGATGCTCAAGGAACAATGGTCACCATAAAAGAAACTACAAATATATTTCTCAGAAACAGTGACAAACTATTTTGGTTTATAGAGAATAAAGACAGAAAATGAGCACAGAATTGCATTGAGTCATACACACAAGTGAATACATGAAATGTAAAACCTTGTGAACAAAAACAAGAAGTATGCCCACTACAAAAAGCACATAACTTTCTTACTTATGAAGAATAATGCATTTTTATAACTATCACAAACAAACTGATTGAGGTGCTTATTTCTGTAACTGTTGCTCTTGATGTTGCTACTGCATTCATCCCTGAGCCTCATTTTTTTCAGCTTTGCAGAAAAAAGCACAGCCTAAAGTTACTTTCTGCTCTCATCCCAGAAAAAAAAAATCTACTTCTAATTGCAGTTTTCTGTTTCTGAGCATATAGTGCCATCTATATTCTCAGGATGTTTTCACAATCTCTGCATGAAAACAATTACTCTGCCTGTCCTAAAAGCTCAGCACATTTAAATGCATTCTTTATTACTCAGATCCTAAAATTACACATACACAAGGATTTTCTAAAGTGACAACTGATTACCACTATTTTGCTTTATGGGATGCTAATTTGAGAATCCTTTGATATCCTTCAGTGACAAAAAGCACTAAGCAGCCTCCTTCTTGAAATTAAGACTTTTTAAGACACTTCAGGACAGACACAAATGAAGACATTTTACCTTTTTATCCAATAGTTGTGTATTTTCTTTGCGTAAACTCTTTAACTATCAGCCATTAAAAAAAATAGGAACTACAGGGCCTCTGTAGAACCTACTCCCACTCTGTTCCCAACAGGAAGAGTTTTTACAGCAGAGTTGTAAAGGTCAACCTTGCTTCAGGAATTTCAACAGTAAATGAACATATGGAAGGGCCGATGTCCTTTTGCAGCTGACAATAGGCACTACCTTCTGAGTTCAAGTTTAACCTGAAAATAGGAATTTTGTAAATCAGGGCAAGTTGCTGGAGCTGAAACAGCTCTGAGGCCAATAACCCCTACCTCACAAGAAGAAAACAGCCCTGGAAACCACACTCCAACATATGATTTCAGAAGAAACATACTTCAATCACTGAAATACACAAAACTGGAGAAACAGGTAAACTCCTCTCTCACAAAGGCATTAGAGTTCCTTTAAGCCTATTTTCTTTGGTTAGTCTTCCATTAAAGCTTTGTAACCTGGCAAAGATCAGTGATAGTGATGAACCACAAAAAGAGTACTGAGACTTCACTTTCCTAAGACCAGCAGTATGCTGAGTCAACCCAGAAGACTCTTTACCACTGCAGCTGAATCACTCTATGTATTCAAGACAGGTATAAAGCTAAACAAAACATGGCACAAGAAGCCTTACGCACATGCAACAGCAATTACTGCGATTAAAGAAAAACAGTTGTATTAAGTGCAATAAAGCAAATGTCTTCTCCTCCTTCTTGGGTGTATATACCCAGGCATACAAGGACAGATAAGCTATACTCCCTGTAAAGTTGTATTGACAAATACTCTTTACCTGAGAAAGCATTTTGCCGCCTGACTGCAGAAGTCTTCGGCAGCAGTGACAGACTTCTTTCTTCAAGATACTTCAGCTTCTACTTCAAACAACTGACTGAAAATTTTGTTAAGTGATACAGGTACATGCCTTAATAATATAATTAACAAAAAGCAGAACAATCTCAGCAAATGAGTAAGAACATAATTACTATAGTAATAGCAAAAAACACAAATTCAAACCAAATATTAATCTTGTTTGCAATTTTGTTTTCAGTTTTCCAAATCACCAGATTAAAGTACCACAAAAAGAAATTAGTGATGAGAAAAAGCTTATTAAACCATATTGTACATCTTCTTGGCAATATAAAATTGCTCTCTACAGCAAATATCCAAGTGCTTTGTTCTGAATGACTGAAGGGAGAGATGCAACTGATATACTATGAAAGGGAAAAAAAAATCTATTGAAACTTTATGAAGAGCTGTATCCTTATATTCCATCTAAATTTTGCTCAATATAATCCTATTTTTCACATTTCCTCAGACCTTTTCTAATCTTTAGGTCTTGCTTTGTGACTGGCATTTACCTCAAGCAAATAGTTTTCACCATACCTTCTTACTGGATGAAAAAAAAAATCAAACAATTAAGCACACATTTTGTGTGTGCCTTTCACTTTATAAGGCACAGATGTATCTACAGTAAGCACTCCAAAACTACAAATGGAAATTTTCTGCTTATGTTAACATTCTAGCAGAGGCCAAATTTTGAATTTGTTATTAACAGCCTCCAAAGTCTATGAGAAATATGATTTCATAAGTTTACACATGACATTTTTGTGGTTACATCACATTGGTAACTCAGAGTCATCTTGATCCAAGCCTTTATTTTCCTCACTAAAATACTGGCTGAATTCAGTCAAGACCACATAATGTTATCTGATCTTCTTTCTTGTTATTAATTATTCTTTCAATTAAAACTCACTTTTTAGGCTTCTATAATAACAAGATCAGACTAACAGGCACACAGTTACCAAGATCTCTTTGCCTTTTTCACAGACATAAAAAGGTTACTAACATATATCAACTTGGACTGTATTTTCATACCTTCAAATTTTTGGGTTTTTTAAAGTAGCTTTTCATTTTACAATTAATATATAGATCACATTACAAACACAAAGGTTAGCATATTTTTATAATGACCATATAAATCATATGCATAATCAAGTTAAAGTTTTTTAATTAGCATATAATTACATTTTTACATAAATTTCCACTGGTTGCAAACCATTTACTGAAATAGTAGTTGAATTTTAATGACCAGCCAATAAAACATCCAGATTTTATTAATCATCCCATTTTTCCCATATAGAAGCTTGGTTAAAGGAATAGATGTTATTTCCTCAAAGCAGAAATATTTTCCCCATGAGCAGTGTTTTTAAGATGTGACAATATGATTAACCTGCTTTTAAAAAGAACCATCAGCCTGTGACTATCCCTTATGGTGAAGGGTTTTCCCTTTAGTATCTTCAAACTGAAGGTTAACTCAAATGAATCTTCGGCAACAATCCTATTAATAAGTCTCCATTAGCAATCATCTGATCACTGTGGGGTGAAGTTTAACCTCAACTCTCCAGAAGGATGTGCGAATCACTTGCAAATAATTTGTCTCCCAACTGGACATCCAATACAAAGACAGTAACAGGATTTTATACTAATCGTGTCTTTCATCTGTAATTCATTAAAGAACTTGCCCTTGGTGTTAGATATAAACACTGTTTGAGAATTTTTCCCTTCTTTTTTTTCCTGTAATGTGGGAGTATGAGTGGAATGAAAGATCTATAATGACATGATGCTGAAGATAAGAATACACTGACCAGAAAACACAACAAAAGTACAGCATGATGGGAGGCAACACAATATTCTGAATATGGTAAGAAAAATAAAAAAATAAAAAAAGCATTTCAACTTACAGAAATACCATCAGTACAGATGGATCACCTAAATCTTATAGTCAAATAAACAATTACAGAAGACAAATAGCAGTTCTTAAAGCACCACTGAAAAACTATCCTTACAGTGCAACAAACAAGGCTTATGGCTATCTTTCTTACCAAGACTGTTTCTGTCTTCCTACTTGGCATGTCATAATGATAAGATTAGCATCCTGAAAGTAAGAGAGAGAGAGATCTGTGAACTCTGTAAAACAGTGGATCTACATTCAGGGCTCAGTTTCTTTGAACAACTTAACTGTACAGGAAAGAATTTTGCCAATATTTCAGAAGTGTATCTTCAGTCTGGCCACTTTTTCCAATGTCCTGAATGTCTTGGAATATATAGTATCTTCTGCTTTATCACATGACATTGTCATTTTAACTATATGGAATTTGGCATACTCAGACTGCATCTCTACTTCATGTATCTTCTGCCTATAACCAAGATTATTCTGATAAACCCAACAATTGGGCACCTGTAATTATCATTCCAAGTAACACAAAAACAAAGGAAGCAAAAAATACTTGTTAGAAAAATGGAACCCTTTTTCCCATCCCTCAAACATGGAAACACCATCATATCTAAACACACCAAGAATGGACATCACTTAATCCTTTATCAGCATATTCTCACATAACCTGGGAAAAACACCACAAATATTGTATCATGTAATATGAAAGATCTTTTATTGTCAAAAATCATAACCTAATTCAAATGTAACTAGTTACACAGCTTCTGTCTTATTGATGATCTCACATCAGAGTACTCAGCTAGAAAAACCTGCATAACTAACACTCACCTTCAACTTTACTCAGCAATCTGCCAATAATATAATCACTCTGACAAATCTGTAGCAGTATTGTTATATCTGGGGGCTTTACTAAAGCATCAACTCTAGGAGTTACATGATTTGTGAGGATCTCAGCTTTTATTTTTAAGCTTTCAGATCTCAAGATTCATAGACTATAAAACCAGTGTGATCTTTTATGACTACTGCATATCACTGTAGGGCTTTCGTACATATATTCAAATTTGAACCAAAGAATAATTTTCGGGGTTAAAATTCCACGTGATAGAGATTCCATAACTGCATGATTTCAGAGACAGGTTTGCGGCAACTGAGAGACGGGACGCAGATTGATGCAAGCAAAATGTCGGTTT
>NW_010199434.1:0-20272 GCF_000695765.1 Mesitornis unicolor
TGCTGTCCACCAACACCCCCAGGTCCTTTTAAAATCCCAATAGCCCAAATCTTTGCAGAATCCTTCATTGTAATCACAGCAAATGAGATCTTACTCCAGGAGAGCTACAGATTGCTTTGGGTGGCCTTGCTGCCCACAGATCACTGACTGGGAACCAATGGTATGGGCTGAAATCTCCCTTGTGGACCCCTCAGCCTCAGGAGAGAAGCACAGGAGGTACATGAGGAGGAATGGCTGCTGCACCACATGTGTGCTTCTCAGCTGCAGTTGTGGCCCCACTGAAGCTGGAGTGTCGAACCCCACACTTATGTCAAGGTGGCAACATATACACAAGGAAACACAGACAGAATTTACATTGAAGAAAACAGATATGCATATGGGCATTGATACCCATGCACATTGAGAGATGCAGACAGGTCAGAAACAACTTCAGGAGCTGCAGTAGGCTTGAGGCAGGAGTCAGGTCAGGCTGGGGGTGAAGCATGAAAAAAAAGCATGAAGCTCAGCCGGAGCTGGGGAAAACAGCAGAATAAGGATAGGGTTCGCAGGCTGCTGTGAGACTTGTCTTGTTCTACCACAACAGACAAGACACTGAGGTCTACCTTCACCAAGTACAAGAACACCCAGTCCTGCAGGCAGAAGGCCAAACTGCTGTGAAGGGAAAAAGGTCTGGGAGTCAAGGAAAGACAAGAGACTGTGTATTGCAAGCAGGTGAAATAGAGGTTCTCTTCTGCCAAATTTGACAGTGTGGCCAGTAAAAGCCTGTGATGAAAATATGGAATTGCACATAAACGATTAATATGTGTTCACATATGGCCAAGTATCTATAGTCCCACAAAAGCCACTGATGGTCAGTGTAGTCAGTGGCAATTAATGTAGGAGGGTAATTAATCCGATAAGAAGTAAGCTTCTACTTTATGGTGAGATGAATCATGATATTGACTTTATTGTCTAGGTTTCTATTGACTATAAAGAGACTCTAGGGTCCTCGGCTGAGATGTAGGTGCCTACAGTCTGGTCATCTGCATGAATCCAGCTGACTAAAGCAAGGAACAACAAGGAACAGTCAGTGAAAACAGCGAATTCTGGCTATTACATACAATAGCATTCCAGGAAATAAATGTGATATCTCGGATCAGTAAAAGTCAAATATAGTCCTTCAGGTTTCCAGGAAATATCTTCTGGAGTCTTTCTGAAGGTAATGGCATCAAAGCTAGTGGTAAAAATATCTTTTGAGAGAATCTCTTATGAGCAGCTGACAGTTTCAATTTCTGACCCACTATGCTTGCTTAGGTATGCAGTGTGTTTTATGTGTGCATGCAGGGTTTTCTGATACTCTTGAGGGCCTCTGATGGGGTTAAGTACGGTGAGTTGATCTTGAGATGTTCTGCCTACCAGGAGGAACACAAAACTGACCAGTGCTGTGTTCTGGGCTGGCCAGCTCAGACCCTTCTTGCTATGTGCACACACTGGCTGTTCTCTCAAGGCATGCTAACCTCTCTTCTTAGCTTACCCCATAATCATAAATTTTTGGAAACTTCTTGATCTGGAACATGCAACATTGATTGCTGCACTAAAATATTTCTTAGAAATGAAATGTTGTCTTACAGTGGAGCAGCTTGGCATTAGAGAACAGAAAGATGCAAGACCATATGACCTACAAACAGCTCTTCAGCATGGAGGGGAAAATGGCTTCAGGCATTCAAATGTTGGTATCATACATGCTACCGAGAGGGTCAAGACCTGAGCTTAGGCCACTTCCTTCCTCACATCAGAATATTCCTGCCAGTGAAGCCAGGCTTCCTTTGGCCCTGGGCTAGAATGGGAGCTAACAGTTTTATTGTTTTAAGAGTGGTCAGGAAGCTTGGACTTTTCTTAGGTCCCAGCTCACACTGTGGGGATATCTGGGTAACTGCTGACCCAAAACCAAGGCCACACAGTGATCAGAGGAGCCCAGACAACCCAGCCCATGGGAATCAGCCCCTCCTAAGCCCATCACAGGGGAATGATTAAGCAACTGCCCATATTGCAGAACCCACCAAGGCTTTCAACAGAAGAACATCATTGCTCTGCAGTGCTATGCAAACCAAGAGGAACTGTTGCTAAAAGGATTTACTATGGGATGTTGGAGTGCACTGCATCTGATGGTTCTTAACAAACACAACAATGTGGAGAGGTCATCCTTGCAGGGGACAGTTGCATCTTTGGCTACCAGAGATTAATTTGGAGTTGGCTAGGTCAGCCTGAAGCTGGTGTGGAAGAGCTTGGTGAGCAAAACCTACATAAAAATCTGCATGCCTACATAGGAGAGATGGGAAGCCTGAGTAGGAGTGTGTCCAGAAAGGGTTGGAGAGCTTGGTTTTTGTGTGTGCATGTAGAGTTGACACTGTATTCAGACTTTTGAACCTTGGGGATATGGGACATTGATGTAATGTAGCAGATTGGTTAGCTGGTTTCACCCCAAATGTCAGTCATATGAAGAGACAAGGAGGGAAAAAGAGGAGGAAGTACTGCCCCTCTAACTGTGGGGTGAAAGGCTACAACCAGGTCTGCCTAGCAGATTTCTCTGGGTGGGATCTGCACTACTGTGTATGCACTGCACGTAGAAAGCTGTCACAGGAAGGTGCCTCCACTGTGTACAGACATGCTGCCAACAACCACCCCCCACACAGCTCATTCATCTGCACACAAATCAATGCTCACACTTTGCCTACAGATAGCTCCCATCCATCACAGCACTGACAACACCTGTGGCATCAATAGACCTCGAAAAACAGAGGCAACTAGATGGCACAGGCTGTTGCACAAAATAAGACATAAATTATTAGATGGAATTAGTTTGTAGGGGCTAATACAGAGATAGCTTAAGTGATACTTTGTTTTTTGATTCTTTACATATACAGAAAGAAATTAAAACGTATTATGCACATATAGAAATATGCACATATTAAATTGTTGTACAAAGCCTGTTGAGTGGTGCAGACAGAGCATGACTCCCAGAAGAACAACAGACAAGGACTTATTACATTCTAAAATCAACAAAACTATTCTTTCAATCCTTTTTGCATGCCATGGATTTTAGTGGGAGCTGGAGCCAGCTTAGCTGTAAAACAGTAATTACCAACCCTCTCACCAGCACTGACTGTGGATCTGGGGAGAAGTCCCTTTTGTGCCTCAAATGCCCACTTTCTGTCAGAGAAGCTGGCAATGAGAGCTGTTAAGGAAGCTGTTTGGTGCTCACAGCTGGGAGGATGGCTTGAGGGTGGCTTCCATACACAGCATTGACTCACCCAGGACTTACAGGTGATTGGTTACCTGGAATACCAGGTACCTGAAAACTGGTAGGCTGCTGGTAAAATGGCACCTTTTGGTGGCAGGAGTTTGACATCAACATGAAAGTTGTGACAAGTGTGTGTAATGACAGGAAATTCTGCAGTAGAAAAAGGTCAGTTTACCTTATTGAATACTTTCAGGAGAGTGGAAAAAGCTGTTTGCTTCACATAGAGTACCTGTGGCCAAATAATAATTAAAACAAACAAAAAAACCAAGCAATCTTCCTTTAAAAATCTGCTGGCTTTCAAGGCCTATTTCTTGATTTTGGAGTTTTGACTAGTGATTTCAGACCATGAGTGAAAATCTGAGTCTTGACTCTTTCATTTGTCACTCTGGAGTAGAGCTCAAGAGGTGTTGAGCTTCCACACAATAGGCAGATGTCCTTCCCTGATTGCAGGGGTTATTGAAACCATCAGCCCAAAAGCAACTTTCTTTGCAGCATAGTGTACTTTTCTTCAGTTTCAGTGGTCTTTCATTTAATAGACTGAGAAACACTACTCTGAAACACGAATAAATGTCCATCATTGCCACTTAACACTGTTTTGATGGCTTCCACTCTGTATGAAGAAGTCCAGCACATACCTACCAAAGAAGTTCATCGTGATGATTGCATGCATAGAGCTCATGGAAAAGCCCATGTAGAGCACTAAGTAAGCAAACCACTTGCCAGATGTGGCAAACTCCATGATTGCTGTGGCTCATTTCTCTGCATCTGCTGGTTTGGAGTCCCAGAGGATCAGAAAGCCGTGACCGTCACCATGAGTGAGGAAGAAGGGTCAGGGAGCTGTGTGAGAGGAGATACAGGGAAGCAGCAGAAGGGTGCTCGCAGCCAGCATCAGGGGATTCAAAGTAGACTTGAACTGCAACTCAATTAGGTGGAGGCTTGACTAAGTATTATTATTATTTTATTAATTGGTTTTGTAGAATTTATGTTCCTCCTCTCTTGAAGTTCTGTTAGTTTAAAATCAGCACTCAGAGAGGGTAAAGCCTCGGGTTTCCATATGGAGGATCGGATTGGAATCACTTCTGTTCGTTTCTGAAAGAACCATGAAGTGATGATGCTCAGCTAACATAGCCCTTTTTAATGCCAAATGCAGCTGGCAAAATGATTTTGTCTCTAAAAATACCATGGTTTTGTCCTTTGCCAAGCATTCGCAGTATTTTGCTACCATTTCCGTGATAGATTTCTTTGTCTGACTAAGGCTCTTAAAAATGAAAAAAAGAAAATCTGAGCTGCAGAATCTGAGAGTCACCAAATCACCAAATAGTTGAGGATGGCAAGGATCTCTGGAGGTCATTTACTCATCAGAGAATTGTGAGAGTCTGAATTAGAAGACAAGGGTGCTTTGGGGCACTGTGGCTCTGGATGTACTACTTCAGTTTGGTTAATAAAATGTTTTGACATTCACTATGGGGCATATGCATATAAACCTCAGAGTGTGCTCTCATGATAACCCATATTCGTGCTTAATTGTGAAGTGTAGTGCTTGGATAGTTGATCAGTTTTGCTTTTGCTGAAGTAATTTTTCACACAATTACCTGTAGGGAGACAGTAAGAGAGCTGGTTCTAATCCTGTCACATCCCACAGGTAAGATCAAAAGTCAGGCATTTTTAGATGGTTCTTGACAGGGACATGGTGAAAGTTTCTTTAAAATAAAGACTAGAGTTGATGCCGATAATACAGTACTTCTGGGTAGCAGCAGAAAGTATCCAAATTGGTAAAAATAATGTTTTTTTTAACTTTTAAGATCACTGGTAACAGGCATTTAGTCTGGTTTGGCTTTCCCTCCAAGTCTTGACAAATGTGTCAAGCTGTTTCACCTACAGACATAAAGGCAGGAAAGAAAAAGGCTGTCATTAGCTGTTTGGATTTTTGAAACTGTGGGCACTCCAATGCCCCTGCACTAGGGTAGGTGAGGTGGGTGCAGGTTGCTTTGCTGTTGGTGCTTGCACCCAGCCAGAACCAATAGAGCCATATCATGAGGTGGCTGAGCCCTCCCTGTTTCCTGAGTGGGCCAGGTGACGGATCTGCCTGAGCAAGCAGTGTGACTTTGAGCCTCGGCTCTGGGACAAAACCGTGGCCTTGGCAGGAAACCCAGCAGCAGCAGCCACACTGATTTGGGCCCAGCTTATCAAAACTGGAAGAAAAACCAAGTCTTCTTCTAGCACCATTCATATTCCCAGTACAGTATCACAAACAGTGCCATTTCTGTATCTGAGATGTGGTGACGTCCCACGGGGGAGCTCTAGCAGGTGTTTGGTTTCAGAGTATCTGAATTTGCTTCCAAGTTTGCCAACTCCAGACTTCAGGTGTCTGATGATGGAAGACCCTCAGTCTCACCCAGAACATCAGCTGCTTTACCTGGGCTGTTTTGCTAACTCACAGGCATGAAACCATCAAGAAACCCTATCGCAGTCACAACTTGCTGTCTCATATGGCAATTAGCATTCCCTTTAGTGTAAAATTCCTCCTAATTTCACATTTGGTTTCAAAACTGCATGCATTTACCATAGTGTCAGTGGCAGCCCAGTCTGATTGATTGATATTTATGGTCCAGAACATATATAGTAAAAATATGTGATATTTTCAGTAGGACCTCTGATGGGCTGTGGACTCATATTCCATCTCCTCTCCACAATTCCTGAAATCCCATCCCAGCTGAAGCATCACATGAGCTTCCTTGCAAATTCCACCTTTGCCCTTTTCCACTAAGTTTCTGCCTAATTTTGTCCATGTACAAACATCTTTCATTTGTGACCTCTCACCATTCTGGCTCGATTGCTCTGCTAACATCGCTTTGGAGAAAGTCCTTTCCTAGATCTGTACGAGCTCCTTACCGGTCAGGAAGGTATTTCTGAGAAGGTGCCAACACCTCTGCTGTCTGCCTGTTTGATCCAAAAATTCCCACTGAACACACTTAATGTCTGTGTCTTTCTACAGCTGCCAGATATACTCTGTCTGGATGTAAGCAGATTAGTCCATGTATACGCAGAGTAAATTTGCACGATATCTTCCAATTTTTAACATTCAATTTTTTTACCAATATTACAGAATTATCAATGTAGTTAACAACTTTTTTAGTATCTCTTTGCTCCCAGCACCATGATTATCTCATACATTGCTGTGGGTCTCCTCAATATGAATATATGGGCACTATTTTGTACTTTAGAAAGGACATAAAGGTCTTCCCCATGTTTCGAGAACTCCTCTTAATGGATAATGGAGGGAGATGGGAATGGAGGAAATGGAATGAAGGAGAAGAAATAAAACAGTAAGGAATTGAAAACTGTGAGTCTGTTTGCTAGTTTGGAAAAAGGTTGAAGTCAGGTGTTGAAGGAAGAATTAACAGAGAAATGGAGGTCAGGAAGAGAAAAAGAATAGTAAAAGTGGGTAAAGAGAGTGTTTGGTTGAATAAAAGATAAATTAGAGACCCTGCTCAACTTCCTTCTGGAGGGAGAAGGATACACGCCCAAGAAAAAGACAGCAGTAAAGCTTGCTGAAAGTCTGACACCAAAAAGGGAAGCAGGGGGTAGAAGTGTTTGTGGGAAAAAAGCAATCCAGAAACCAGGGGTACCATCTGTGTTAGAGATGTAGTTCCTGTTAAATGAGAGCTATAGATTTTCTGTAACCTAAACATTTTTAGAGACACTATGGAAGAAAGGGCAAAAGCTACAGAAGAGAAGCAAAGGAGAGGTACTGGCCTGTTTGTCTTCGGTAAAAGAACTTTCAATTAATTGTTTACAGGAAGGTTATTCATCCTCCTTGAGAAAAGAGGTGTTAAATATTTTAGATGCCATTCTTGATGTAAAGTATATGCTTTTGAATGCCAGGGATTGTGCCAGATGACAGCCCTGGCTGCCTGTCCCCAAGTCTTCTCTGCTCTGTGGTCCTGTGCTGATCTCGGCACTGTGGGCTGTGGGCCATATTGCCCTCTCGACCTCGAAACGCAAGTCAGCACCTGAGTCTAATGATGAGGAACAACATTTTAGGACACGTCTGGGTCATTTAGTGCCAGGAGCTGGTTAGTGAAATAAGCAGGTGTGGAGACAGTTTACCTAATCCCATTGTACTGCTGACGTCCAGAGAGGTAATCCATCCAAGTGCTGCTTCCCTGGATGACGGCTGCAGCAGCCTGGCTCACAAAGACAAATGCTTACAGGGAATCCCTCGGGACGAGCGGTTGTATCTTTGAATTCTTGCCAGCGTTCACGCACATAAGGTAGAGCACATATGTCTCCCTAATTCAGAAGGAAATCCGATTTTGAAATTGCTGTGGCACCGGACTGTTTAGCAAATGTGCACATTGTGTAGACAGTGGCATGTGCATGCAGAATAAAAATCCAGGTCCACAGAAACCAGATATCCCCATTTTGCTGTGGGTACCAACTTCCTGAAGTATTGGCAGCTCAGAGGGAGCTCCTTGCTGCCATTATAGCTGCAGTGTGTAGTACATAAGCCTGCCATCTGCAGCTCAAATATAGCTTGTAGTCACTTGTTTCAGTGCTGGAACAGGTTTTTGGTTTGGCTGCTTGCCATCTTCTCCAAAGCAAAAGATGGAATGGCATTGCCAAAGGTGAGGAAAACAGGTCCACTAATGGTGGATGGAAAAGCTTAACTGGGAGGTTAAGCTCAGTGAATGCTACCAAAGATTTCTAGCACTGGGAAGTCTTCTGCTGCACGAGCAGGTGCTGTCAGTGATGGAGGGATTGCAGCTGGAACATGGGCTTTATCTGCAGATGCACACTGACACTCAGTGGGTCACACTGCAGTTTGTGTGCCCTGTCTCTGCTCTATCGAGGGATGAGGGACCAGATCACCTGCCAAACACAGAAGAGAACCAAGAGGTGATCTGTGAAAACACAATCTCCAAGCAAGCCACCACACCAGTGAGTTCAAGTTTCCACCACATCCTGACTAAATTACCCTGCACCTGCAGGACAACAGGGGAACTCTTCTTACATCCTCCCAGCTTCCTGATGTAGCATCACATCCCAGGGTATCCTATTCTGGATACAAGAACTTCACTGTGAGACTTCTCTCTGGCTGGTCAAAGGACATTTCCACCAGTAAACAGGCACTATGTAGTGCTCCAGATAGAAGTGCACCATTTTTCGCCATTTTTGCAGTAATACAGTTGTTCTTCTATTACTCTGAAGTCCATACTGTAGAGCCTAGTGCCATACTCAAATCTGCTTTTGTCCCTCAGGAAATTTTGCTCTTCTCTGAAAGTGACATCCAATGGTGGTTTCATTCTCCATTTCATTTGCATTAGCATGGTACAAAGTTGCTGCAGTAGGTCAGAAAATTAAGTCTGTGTCTTAAAGTAATTTTCTCATCTCCTTCCACCTGGACAGCTTGCTTATCATAGTATCTGTTTTCATCTGCACTTCTCATTACCCCTTGCTGACACTAGCCAATTTGAAATCTTCTTCAGGTAAGTTTGTCCCCTCTCCTGCACCAACCTCACTGCAAGCTGGGACGGGTTCATTTCCCTGAGTTGATAAAGGGACATTACATTTGGCAAGAGAAACCCTCACACTCAGATCCTTGCCTCATCCTTCACCTTTCTAAATCATCTCTTCCCACATCTTAAGAAAATTCTACCATTTTAGAGTAATCCTCACCCAGAAATTGGCCTTTACCCTTCTAGTTTCTGCATTTTGCACAATTCCCCATTAACCTGCCTCCTAATACACCACTTCCGCTGGTTCCTGGTTGCACATCTGCACATGCTCTTGCTTTCTGCCTGGACTACTGAAAGCCCTATCAGTACAGTTTCAGGTCTACATTCCTCTCTTGAAAGACTGCTCTTGGTTTTCTGTCAGGTACAAATCCACCCTAATCATCCCAAATAGAGCTAATGGGAGGTATCTGTGCATATTGCTATGCTTACTCCCACTGACCTCCATCCTGTGGCTCTCCTTAGACCTCAGACTAGCCTGAGCCCTGACCCATCACAGAGTTCATTGCTGCTGTCACCAGCTATGAACATGACCATTTTGCAGACGATTATATACCTCCCTTATTAACACATCGCCTCTTTCAAAATTACAGCTCCAAAGTGCTCCAGTCTATTTTGCTTACAGCCTTTGCAGACTGTGCCCCACACCATGCCTTGCTCCTACCAAAGCGTTCCCTAGTTTATGGCCCCATATCTCCTCTGATTTTATACTGCTACATTTTATGTTTTCCCTTGCTGCAATTATTGTGCTTCCTAAGGTTTTGTATGCACGATGCCTTATAAAAATAAATTGAACCTCTGCTTTTTTTACTGCTTTCTAGCCACAGGGGAAAGTAATTCATTTGTTTGAGGAAAGGGGTGTGAAGAAGGAACCAGCACGAGGTCAAAACTCTTCAAACCTAAAACAGATTACGCTTTGCTGAAAGGCAGAGAGATCAAAATGTTTCTTCAAGCACTTTTCCAGATGTATGGAGATTACAGTTAGAAATAAAATGGGTTTGTATATATTTCTCTTCAGCTTGTGTCACTTTATCAAATATAGTCATTTTCAAAAATACCTCAGTAATAAATCAGAAATAAAACTTTGGAGAAACCAATGAATCTTCACTTGGTTTTCAAAGATGCTTTTAACTGGGTAACATCACACAGATATGCATGATCTTCCTCTGCATGGATATTTATTACTGCTTCACCTGCCTCACGTGCCTTTTAATAAACATATTAAAATGTCATCTAGATTCATTGCATCTCCAGTAAGAAGTAATTTTGCATCCTTCACTTAAAACTAGTTTTGAAACATCCCAAAGCAATTACTCCTCAGTGAATCACAACAGACAGCTTGGTACTGTTAGAGAAAAAGTGCCTCAGGGTGCTGCTCTTTTCCTCAGGAACCAGAACCACAGCAATGGCACACACAGCTTTATCACCTCTAACCTCTCTGCTCTCTATGTCTCAAGCCAAGGAAACTGCTTTTACAGTGATGATCTCAAAACGTGTAAAAAAGCATTTCAAAGGGCAGTTACGTAAGAGTGCAGGAGAGTATAAAGACAGTTAATAGCAAAACCTACACAAATTTTTACTCCAAATCCTACAGCATTTTATTTCTTGAAAAATATATTATTTATGACAACGTTCCACATCAGTTCCTCATAGTGTAATCCTTCTAGGAGGCATTACATTGGTGTTCCTCTCTGCTCTCTCACAGCAGGAATTGTGCACAACTTCATTTGCAGTTTGTATTAATTACAGAAGATGGCGGTACTAAAAGTAATTATTATGCATGGCTGATTAGAAAACTACCTCATCTTTTATTCCCTTCTCAGTCTGTCTTTACAGAGGCTGCAGCACATCAGTGCCAAACTGGGCTTCATGCAGAAAAGCTATGAGCTCTGAGATAAAGAGAAATTTCAGTAACTACAGGTGAATTAAAAGGGTCGAGTTGTATTCGATAGGAATAGGAATGACTCCTTTTATTATTTAATGATGCTAAATATTATTAGAAATACTATTTCTATTAGTTCTATATTTCCTTCAACTTTCTCTAGTGAAACATTTTGGGAACGTGCCTTTGTCTGTGCCCGTCTGAGAGCCGCTCAGGTGGCTGCTGGAGGCTGCAGAGGAGCACAGGGTGGCTGAGCTGGGTGGGTGTGTTGGTGCACTGCTCACTTCTGGGAACTACAACTGGTTTTAAGGAGCCTTCCTGACCTGGAGTGGGACCGCAGTAGTGATAGAAATTCTTCAGAAGGGACAATTCTGAAAGTAACAGTCTGTAACATCATTAAATGCATTTTTCTTTTAATTATTAGCTTTCCTAAATCCACATGAAATACAGGAGATTGTTTATTATTAGATGTCCTGGTTTGAGCTAAATAGAACTAATTTTCTATTTAGTGATTTTACTTTTCAGCTCAGTCTCTTTTAAGTGACTGAACTTGCTGAAAACTGGCAGCATGTTTTCCCAAACAGCGCTGCTAGAAGATATGCTCAAGGTCAGTTGTCTCATCCTGGGTGCTGTGTCTGCTCCTACGGGGGGAGAAGCAGACCCAAAACTGACCAACGAGGTATTCCATCCCACATACGTCATACTCGGTATAAAACCGAGAGATCATGAGGGTCTCCGCTGTTTTTGGTTTTTTTCCACCCTTTTGCCTTGTTTTCCACCGTTCCTTCCATCTCGACCCTTCCGTCCGTCTCGATCCTGCAGAGGCCGAGGTCTGAGCAGAATCCTGCCCGTTCATCTGCTGCTGCTCCTGATTTGTGTGTCCTGCATCCTGCTCCCACCTGCTGCTGAGTTTGGTCTGGGACTTTTCCAGTGCCCGGCTCTGCAGAGCCTCTGGTGACGTCATTGGGGGGAAGGGTGGGGGGAGGATTTTATATTGGTTTTGTATATATATTTGTACTTATTTGTATCTATTTCATTATTTTCATATTTACAATATTATTCTGTAGTATTTGTATTATTGTTTCATTAAATCTGTTAGTTTATTTTTCCAACCCGTAAAGTCTCTCTCCCTTATTCACTTTTCTCTTCCCTTCTGGGGAGGGGAGAGGGGTTAACAGAGAGCGTCTGTCCAGGATTCAGTGGCCGGCCCAGCCCTAAACCTCAACATTAGAGGATATTTTTCCTATTAAATTCTCTATATAAACAAGTAATTGACTTCTGGGGATCATAGGACTGTTCTGGAAAAAAATGCTATCTGCATTCCAGCTCAGAAATTTTAAGATGCAAATTCTGCTGCAAGTGCACAAAGCTTCAGTAATGAGACTGATGCAAAATGCTGTGAAGACCTGAACCACCAAAACCAGAGTTTAGACTGTTTTAATGTCCAAAGAATAAATCAAAGAATTTGAACTGCTTACATGGTTTCATTATTATTTTTGTCTGGACTTTCTTTATTTTCTTCAATGCAGAGATCGCTTTCTGAGAGATAAAGACAAAAATCTGGTTTTACGACTCATTTCCATGAGAGTTAATAGCCCAGTGACTTCAAAAGGAATGGCACATAGCTCTCCAAGCCTGAATTTGGTTCACATAATATAAAATGAAATATGCTTATGCAAAACAAAATCACATAAAAGTCTTAAAGGATGAAATCTCACAGTCATGAAACCCACAACAGAAGCAAATACTGAACAGGAGAAATTCAAGCTCTGCTACCACAAGATTTCACCATTTAACTAAAAGAAGTGTGAGTAAAGTGATTTATTTCTTTATATGGGTTGTTTCTTTACCTAAACCTCCCCAGTCTTCAGTGATAAGCCCACTGCAAATAACACAAGTGAGGGCATGCAGATAATGAAAAGGATTTTCCTCCAAACAGACCTCAAGTTCTTAATTTAATTTTTTGTAATACTGCTTTTATTAAACTATTTTCTGTAACTTCAAAGTTAATTCCAAAAGGAATTGAGGATGGTAAAAACTACTTAAAGAACAAAGTGGGAAAGCCTACTTTGCATTAACCTGCAAATTGAGATGGAAAACAGAAGAAACAACCTTCAAGATCCACTTACATGCGTTCATTATACACACATGTAGACATCATTTTGACACTCTGCTCCCTATTGAATAACTTGGCTTCCAAGAATGAATATTGTGAGAAATAAGTACAAAGAGGCAAAGGAAAAGAACTCCCTCAAAATACTGCTGGAGTGAGTATGTTCACTGTTGTTAGGCAGATTATCTTCCTTCCTGAATTGGTGCCTTTGTGCCACGTAGGTGCGAGCTGGGAATTCAAAACTGACTTAAAGTTGATTTAATTAAATCCTGCTTCTGTCAATCTGTCTCCTTTTGAGTAAATTACATCATGATATTTTTAATCAAGGCAAAGCCGGAGCAGATCAGCCCACGGGATCAGAAACCCAGCTGTGCCCTGCACATCATTGCCTGGCTCTTGTCTCAACTAAGAATATTTTGAAAAGGCTCTTGCCTGTATGGCGCTGCAAAGCATCCAACCACCTTAAGAGGATCCCAGATTTGTAGAATGAAGACAAGATCATGATCAGTGAAATATCATTTGCAGGAAACTTTCCCTTTTCAACAGCCCTTGCTCACAGCTGCCTTCAGTTGCAGTCCTCCTGTCTACCTCTGTCAGGCATGAATTGATGCTTCAGGATGCTTTGGGTCATTGCTATAAAGCTGCAGAGCTTTATTAAGCACATCTTCCTCCTGGATTTCCACTGATGCAGCATTATTCTATCCTTCCAGCATACAGGACACTTTTTTTATACACCTACTGAGCATCAGATGAGTGCAAGTTACACCCCATATATTTGTTTCAGCCATCTAATTCTCTCACTGATACTGTTCACACTAGGACCAGCTCTTGACCAGCTCCCACCAAGCTTCTAGCTCTGTTAACCTTGGTCCCAAAGCTTCAGTGGCTGCTGGTTTCATAGAGCCCTTGCACCCCTGACCATACTTCCATGTCATGTTCAGCCCTAGCTGGGATTTGGACAGGGAACTTGACCTTAAAATGATCTATAGGCCATTGCTCATTAATACATCCAATCTCCAGCAATACAGAAGGGGCAGGAGATCTGAAGCTCCAGAATGCATATTTAAAAAGGTAGATAGAAGAAGTACTTATGCTGCGACAGTACCTGGGGAGGTGTATTGTGGCACACCTTGAGCACTGATGTGGGATAAGCACATTACGTGCCAGTCCTACTTCAACCAGTGGTAAAATAAGAAAAAACTGTAAAAGAGAAAAGTGTTGTGTTTCCTTATTAAAAAGTAGGTCACAGGTGTCATTCTGTGGATTGGGAAAATGTCATCAGCTATGAACTTTTTGTGTGATTTGGCCACTTTGAAGTGATATTCAGTAAAGCTGGTGACAGTAGTGGGAATATAACATATGAATTATTTCCTTTATTACAGCCAAAACCAAGCACCTATAAAAAGTATGGGGGAGTGTTCAAGATTTAACAGAAAAATAAGGTAGCTCTCTTTTTCACTAGTAAGAGATCCAGCATGAAAAATAATTAACAATTACATTCTTTTAGTGCCTTTTATTTAGTTATCTTTGAGCACTTTGCAAAGCAGAATCAGCAGCCAAAGACATTGAGCTGCTTCGTGTTCAGTGTTACAAGATAAATCAGTCTGGGCAAATCAGGAACAGGCTCCCAGTAACTCTGATCCCTGAGGTCTGCTTCAAACCTATGGAGCTCAGGTTCTTCAGGGTAAGTGGTGCAATATCAGTTAACAAAATCATTAACTAGCAGGTGGACTTCTGCATATTCTGAGAAGAGAAAAAGGTCAATCCTGGTTGTTATTTCATAAGCTATTTATTATTCACAAGACCAGACTATTAATTCTACTTTGTTTGGATATGGTGATGTTACAATTCAGATACCAACAAGCCTCTCCTATAACTCCTTTTGTACATTACCCTTTTATAATAAAGTGTTCCATGTTTCATTTCTACTGAAAAATAGTCTTAACCCCATACTGATTTAAAAATACTGTCTACATTGACTTTATTGATCTATTTCTTAACTTGAAAATACTTCCACTATGTCCCCTTGAAGACTCTTTAATAAAAGGAAACACAGCTCCTTTAACTTTTCTTTATAGCCTGTTTTGCAGAGCTAGTGCAATCTTTGTTGACCTAGCCTGTACCCGCTCCAAGGTAATAGTAACCTATTGATGTGTGCAGGGGCCAATGTAGTGTTCGGTATTTGAAACAGTCCTTGACAAGTATCTTGTACAGAAAAGGATCGGTTTTAGTAGTTTGTCTTTTATCAATACAACATTAGGTGTATTTTTTCTTTCTGAGGCATTAGTCGGCATGAAAATCCCAATTATTGTTTTCACACAAGCTCCCTGTCTTATTTGATTGTTCCATTTAGCACCTATTTCTTGGGCTGTTTCCTTGCTCTTGGACTAATTATTTTACAGAATTCTACACTGAATTTCCTTTACCATCTGCTCGTCTAATCAACCTAATGATCCATGTCCTGTGGAAGCAGATTGCATTATTTCTCATTATTTGCTCTGCTTCTGACTTTATCATCATTCGCTCTGTAGACTGAGGACTTGGCTCCGGCTCTTGGCCACTGATAAGGGCAGGGACAGCACAACTTTAAGAGGATGTTAGATAAGGTTACCTCCACAGGTGTTAGTGTCATCTCCTAGAACCACTCAGAGTAGCCTAAAAGCTACGTGAAATGAAAGTGGGCACCACTGATCCTCACAGCTACAATTACTTAAATGAATGGATTTAACAAAATCCTAGGGACTAGTGTTTCTTAGCCGTGCTCTAAATGGTGCCAAAGGAGGAGGAAAAACACAAAAGCCCACTTAATGCTTATATGTTACAAAAGATTTCTCCTACCAAGACTGACTTAATGGCAACTTTTTTATTATCTTCAAGGTGTCAAGCAGCTGAGGTGCTGTCAAGATCAAACCCTTGTTTTTAAATACTTCTTTTGATTGTTTCGATGTAAAATTGTTGAGTGTATTAATCAGGGGCCTTAAAACTGACTCAGAACTACTCCAACTGTAGTGCTAGTGAAGCAGTAAATAAGTGCTGAGGATTTTTTCTGTTTTAAAAGCGTACAGATCTATATTAAACTGAAATAATCTGGAGTTTCAGCAACAACTTGTGTTTGAGCTCAGATCTAGAGTCTAACATAGCTACTCATCCTCACTACTGCTTCTGTGGAGGCAGCTCCAGTGAACACATTGACCGTCAGACTCCTGACCGAGTTAGCAAATCTATTGAATAGGAAAAGTACTTTTTTCTTACAAGCTGAATGCTTCTCTGCTCAGGTATAGGACTCACCAAAAATACTCATAACATGTTTCCAGAATAAAAGTCTACAGCAATATAGTTGCTGGGGATTGCTGTTATGTCAGTGGAATGAGTTGCTTTAGAAAGGTACCTGGATTTCCATGTATCTTACAAAAAAGATACCTGCATTAGTTTCTTCTGTAACAATGAACATTGAGGGGGTCCGTGTCCTACAAATAGCTTGGGGGTGTTGGAAACACAGGGGAAAACACTAATCCAGACCTATTATGGGAAACCCTTCTAAGATGGCAGCTGGAGGTGAAACAACATTCTCCAGGCGGTGTTAAATAGTCCAATTCATCTAAGTGCAGGCAACTGAACTGAGCCCCTGAATATAACTTCAGTGTACGTACCAAAGGCTTCTCCACCATTACACAGAGATACTCTCCAGAGACTGTGGTGGTAAAATCTCCTAAAAATGACAAACAGTGCCTATGAAGGGCAAAGTGTTTGAGAGAAGGCATTCTGAATGGCAAACAGGTTATCTCTACAATAAATGTGTTGGGTATTATTTTTGCGAAAGCTAGTGAATCTTCACATACTGCCAGACTATCCAGGGTATTGCACAATTAATACTTCTTTATCAGCTATGATTAATAAGATCTTTTAAAATGAAAAAAAATATATCCATTGCACATCCAACTGCCTGGGAGGGGAAAGCACAGATAAGAAATCAATGTTGCATAGAGACTGCAGAGGGAGTGCATCCTGGTCCCAGACAAGCCTGACAACGTTTGCATTCTCACAGAGAAGAAGAGCTAATCAAAGCTGTGACACGGTTAAGTTCCCCTAAATTAGAAGATAAGGAGGAAGGGGAACTGAAGTCCCCAGGAAATTATTTGATACTTCATTTGCACTCAAGAGGCAACCCGTCAACTGTCACTGTCACAGGGGGGACAGAAATGCAAGAGAGATGCTGATTCCTTAGGATAACACTGAAGGAGCAGAGCACTGCTGATTTGTTTCCTTGGCTTCTGTGCCCAAGAGAAATCTCACAATGACAAGTACACTGGAAGTTGCTTTTGTTGTTTCCCTTCCAGAACTTGGTTTGTAATCAAGAATTTAACCTTTGCTTTTCCATGTAGCTCGTTTCATAACTAAACTTGCTGAGCTTCTGAAGTTGAGGTGAATCCAGCAAATCTCTAGCACGTGCTTTGCCTCAGAGGTGATGAATTCAGCAAGGGCACGTGCTTTGCCTCAGAGGTGATGAATTCAGCAAGGGCACAGCTTGCAGAAGCCTGCTAGAGGGAAGCAGGTCTGGAAATCCAGAAAATATGATGTGTTGCTTACCTTCTGCAAAGTTTGGGTGGGGGCTTGCGGCAGTGTGTGTCACAGAAAAGAGACAACTGCCACTGGTAGGACATTACCAGCAAGAAATACGATGGAGAACCATGGCATCATGGTCCTGAAGATTATTTAATACAAATAAATATAGCAATGTCATTTAAAATGCTCAACCCCATATAAGTGTACATTAAAAATTAAAGTGTGTTTGAAGGTGGCTGCATTCTTTGGGCAAGAGTATGTGAACCCCAAGCCAGCCTCTTCTGCATCATAAAACAGGGTGGGAGATGCCTGACCTGCGTGGTTCAGACCAAAAGATCTCCTTAAATGAGCATTTGTCTAGAAGGACCTCTCTTCATTACCTGCATGTGGGAACCACAGCAGCAACTCTTCAATTCTGTCACTGCTTTTAATAGTCTCTATCTAGCTGGAATTTATCTGAACTAGGTCTCTAGCCAGTGAATCATCATCTGCTTTTGTCTAACAGTTAGAAGACATCTATTACCACATTTCTGTTCTCAACGTATATGTGGGTTGATTGAGTCCTCTTGTAGCCTCATTTTTGCTAATCAGACAGATTTGGGATGTGAGGTCTTTCAGGTCAAAACCTTCCACTGCTGTTCTGACCTTTCTGAGAGCCATTTGTAATTAATTAATATCCTTCATTAACGAGGGTACCAGCATTACACAAACCAAAGGCACCACTGCCAAATACTCCCACTTGATTTTTCTCTGCATGTGCATTCCAGAATCATATCTATAGAGACGTTTTACATTATTCATATGTGAAGTAGATTATTTATAACTTAAATTTGTAAAATGAAACATTGTGTAGAACTAAATTAAACAATATATAGAAATTAAGTAATATTATGTGAATAGTTAGTATTAATAACGTTTCTTTAAAAGCAAAGATGCAACTTCGAATTCTTTTTTTTTCAGATGCGTGTTGAATGTTGGTCCAGCTCCAATAAAAAATTGCTATCTGGACTTAATGCTTTGTCTGTCTCAAGAACATCTAACCACTACATTATTATAATTTGTAATTCTCTGAGTGCGACTTTCAAAGACCATGGTCTCTGTAAAATTGATCTCTGGAAGTGATCCTAGGAAAATGGCTTTATGGAGAATTACTGTTTCTTTTGTTGGCATAATGCAGTTAATGCTGCTAGTCCTATAAATCTAATGTAGTGACATTACTCTTCATCTTTCATATTTTAGTGCCCTCATGCTTTTTATTCATTTTTACCTTGGGATGATATTTTGCATATGTTAAAAAAACCCGACCAACCCACAAAAAAGCCTTCTATTTCTTATTTGTTGGGATAGATATGAAATTTTATGATATCCATGAGAGGGAGATGCCACTCATTTAATTGTTGTCTCTCATGTCAAAGCATAGGACAAGAATAGTTAAGAAGTCAAACGCTCAGATGATTTAGAGCTATTATGATGGAAACCACTCAAAAAAATTGGTCCCATTCAAAATGCAAAATTAAAATACTAACCTTTGTGTGTAGATGTGCTGTGCAGAAAGATGAAATATTTTGAGACTGATCAAGCCTGTAAAAATGCATCTGTTGGACACTGTCAGTAGCATTAAGAGACTTTTAATTATGATACTAAACAACTATTATCCTGTTTAGTGATACAGTATCATGTTGAGATTGTGACTAGCAGGCAGAAGGATTGAATGTGCAAGTCCTCCATCAAGGAGAGGTTGTTCTGCTGGTCCCCCCCCCCTGTCCTGGAGGGGTAACAACTCCTGGGGAAGGGGTCACTACCCCACACTCACCTCAGTTTACCTGCACCCTCACAAACAGTGTGTGCAGATGGTGGAGGAAGGCATCTACACAGCCACGCACCGAGAACCAGAGTTACACAAGCTGCCCATGTCTGAGAGCACTAGAAAAGCAGGGAAAATTCACCCAGTGATGCACATTTAAGAAGGCTGCAGGGAATGAACTGGTTTCCTGCCTGGGAGCTGCTCCCTGCTTTTGTATTGATGAGTCTTTCAAAATGTACAGCTGAGTTTGATCAAACGTTTCAAAGTTCAGGGGAGTTGCTGTGAATGTTGAGAGTTATACCTGAGTGGCACTGAGAACCTCATTGAACATCCACAGTCATTCTGGCATTGTTCTTCTTTCCAAACAGAAGGAAATGTGTCAGAGGAAAAAAAAGGCTTTTTCAGTCTACCTTTTATAGACTTGAATTTACTTCTGACTAGCAAATACTATCACGTTTCACTTTCATCTGATACGTAGGAACCAAGAACAGTCTCTTCTTTTTGGTCACATGTCTAAGTATATCTTTGAAGAGCTGCATCTGGTATTTTTTTTCTTCTTTTTGACTCCTATAAAGGAGAAGCTTTTAGTATTTTACCTTGCTTTGATATAGTTATGCATTAAAAATAAAATTAAAAACCAGCAACAGTTTTGTTTCAGCAGACATACTGCACAAAACACAAGTACGGAGTAACAAGAAGAGGTTTAGTGACCTTCTCATGCAAGATGAAATATTTAAACATTACAGCATTCAGGCAACAAGGACATACGTCACCCTGAGATCTATCCACTGGATTCCTGTAGGAAGCATTTAAACTTCTGCTTGAGACCCAAATAATATCATACCCTGTCCATGTAAAAGAGCAAGGAAGAGGCAGTTGACAAAAAGACTTTAAGGAAATCTCTCTGCAAGTAGATTTCTTTGTGAACTTCCATGCTCTGCTCCTCTAGACAACAGCAAAATACACAGATTTTCTGTTCAGCTGATTTTTTCTTAGATTCAGGGATCCATCTATGCAGAAAGCCACCTCAGCAAATCTGCATGCTCCTAAACACAATATGAGCAGCATTAAAGCTGGTAAACTAGCCTGTAACTAGTGGAGTGCCCCAAGGGTC
>NW_010199435.1:0-1996 GCF_000695765.1 Mesitornis unicolor
CAGCCTGGTCTGCTGGGAGGTGTCCCTGCCCGTGGGCTGGGTGAGCTTTAAAATGTTCCTTCAGACCCCAAATATTTCATAGTCATTTTCCATCAGGGAGGATGGACTGGAGGACTCCTAAAATCCGTTTCTTTGGACTCCCTAAGGACCATATAATTGAAAAGAATCACAGAATCGCTTGGTTGGAAAAGCCCTCTGAGATCATCACGTCCAACCGCTCCTGTCTGCCCCCTAAACCATATCCCTAAGTACCTCGTCTACCCGCTCCTTAAACACATCCAGGGATGGTGACTCCACCACCTCCCTGGGCAGCCTGTGCCAGCTTCTGACGACCCTCTCAGTAAAGAACTTCCTCCTTAGCTCTGACCTGAACCTCCCTTGGCACACCTTGGTGCCGTTTCCCCTTGTTCTATCCCCCATCACCTGGGAGAAGAGCCCAGCACCCACCTCTCCACAACCTCCCTTGAGGCAGTTGGAGGTGGGGATGAGGTCTCCCCTCAGCCTTCTCTTCTCCAGGCTAAACAAGCCCAGTTCCCTCAGCCGCTCCTCATCAGGCTTGTTCTCCAGAGCCCTCCCCATCCTTGTGGCTCTTCTCTGAACACGCTCCAGAATCTCAACATCCTTCTTCTAGTGAGGGGCCCAGAAGCTACAAGACTGGTAACAGGCCAATTTCTGGCCCACAGAAGTGCTGAAGGCTGGGTTAATGAGAATGAAGTCAGCAAAGCTTGTGAGACCTGGGGGAAAAATAAATGTGACAGGGGGAAACTGTGCCCACCGACTGAGGAAACCCTTCAAGTGAAGAAACTCTCCAACTCAGAAGAAGGCAAACGCTGTGCATGTGGACTAATTAGTATGAGAAGCCAGCTAAGGTCTCCTCTCTAAACATACTTGGTGTGTTTCGGGAGTTTTTTCAATGTCGCCATCACAGCATTGTCTCAGGCCCCATCACCCCCACCCAGACATCTCCAGTACCTTCCGGTGGCCCCGCACCTCTTGTGCAGCACCCACCGCTGAGCCCCGGTGCTGTTTCAACACTGGTGACACGGCCGTGGGAGAGGCAGCGCCAGCAGAACAGCCCCACCAGCCCCAAAATCACCTGGGGAAGCAAATCTGCATGATTTGGGGTGATGTGCTCACATTTGGTGCTCCTGGGGATGGAGCAGAGCAGGGTGCCTGGTTTCCAGCTTCTTCCCGCAGGATTCATCTCTGCTTTCTCCTTCCCATCCTTCCTCGTAGGCAGAAACATGTACAAAACCTTGTTAAACTGGGGGGAAAAAAAGCCAGAGAGACCTTTAGGTCAGTGCAGAGGGGAGGAAAGAGGCAAAGAGAGGAGGGAACGGTGCCTGGAGAGGGGGATAAATCACGGAAAAGGGGCTCTGTGGTCCTACAGGATGCAGAGGGACATTTTCTGATGGGAAGGAAGGATGAGAGCCTGAGTGCTCGCATGGGGCTCCCCTGGAACGTTCCCCTTGGATCCAGATACATTTCGAAGGGAATATAAAATGCCCTCCTGCAGCAGCCTTCAACCTTTTAAATCCAAAACCAGGTATTTTTTGTGTGTGTGTTTATGGGGAAGCCCTCCAAAGCGCCGCAACGGATTTTGTTTGCAGGCGCATGCGAACCCGGGGTATTTGCTTCTCCCTTTCCTTGAGCCCGCCGGCTGATTTGATTATATCCCTGGAAACGGACGTGCACATCGGTTTTCCAGCCTTTTGAGGGCACTGCCTTCCCCTGCGACGTCTCCGGTGACTGATGCCAACTCCTCGCTAAGGCATCGCGCCGTAGGACCAAAGCGGTGTTAAACGCTGGTGCCGACAGCTTTCGGCCGCTCCTCGGCATAAATCCCTTCCTCCTCTAATGCACAACACCGCCGCCTGACACGACTTACCCTCGAGAAACGCATCAGCAACAATCCCATCTCTTAAATTAAGCGAACCGAGTTCACTCTGTCGAGCTCGACCGCATCGCAGCGTCTGATGATGAAAGAGTGGGGGGG